>NC_057803.1:663769255-663778358 GCF_018294505.1 Triticum aestivum
CCCCAAGCCGCGCCGCTCTCTTCGCTGCCGCGCCGCCGCCCACGCGCCACCGCACCACCGCACCACCCCTCTAGGCCATGGCCTCCCCCGGATCCACCGCTACCACCCGCAGCCACCGCACCAACCCGTTCGAAGGTCCCGATCCCGTCGTCATCCGCGACCTCAACATCCTCGCCCGGGTTCCCGTCGTCCTCGACCACCTCACCTCCACGTACTATGCCTAGAAGACGTACTTCTCCCTCGTGTTCCGTGAGTACAATCTCCGGGATCACATCGATGGCTCCGTGGACTCCCGCTTCATGGAGGACGATGAGGAGTGGACGGCCATCGACGCCACTCTCATCCGTTGGTTCTACACCACCATCTCGAAGTACCTCTTCCACACGGTGGTCTCCGCCGACGATGACGCTCACGCCGTTTGGACCAAGCTCAACGGCCTCTTCACCGACAACGCGCTCCAACGCAAGATCTTCTTGCACAGCGAGTTTTTTGGGTGCCAGCAGCTTGAGTCGTCCGTTGACGATTATTGCATGCGCCTCAAGAAGCTTGTTGACGAGCTCCGTGACCTCGGCGAGAAGGTCTCTGATGAGCTTCTCCTCAGCACCCTCATCGCCGGCCTGAACGATGACTTCGGGAACGCCGCCTCCAACATCCCCCTCATCACCAACCCGACCTTCCCCAAGATCGTCGCGTACCTGAAGCTGGAGGAGCGGCGGATGCGGATGTCGCGCACCCGGGCCACCCACACGGCCCTCACCGCCAGTACCCATGGCGGTGCGCCGCCTACCGCCCCGGCCCCACCGCCGCGGCCCGCCACGGGCCCCTTCCAGGCGCCGCCGCCGCCCGGGTTTCCCTACCCGGCGCCGCCGCAGGCCCCTCCGCCCCCCGTCGAGTAGCAGCAGCGCCGGGGTGGGCATCGCGGCCGAGGTGGTCGCAAGCAGCAGTAGCCGCAGCAGCCGGCTGCCCACGGCGGGGCGCCTCGCCAGCCGCAGCACCAGCTACCGCCGGCGCCCTGGCAGGCCGGCCAGAACCCTTGGACGGGGGTTGTGCACGCGTATTCCATGCCTATACCGCGTGCCCCCGTCCCCGGCTCCTTTGGCGCCCGCCCGGGCCCTCATCAGGCCCTGTACGCGGCCCCTCAGGTGTACCAGCCCGCGCCGCTCTACGGCCCCTCGGGCTATGGGTATGTGGCGCAACCGCCTCAGCCGGCGCCGTCCGCCCCGGCCCTCCCTCCGGCGCCTTGGGATCCCGCGCTCCTAGCGGCTCTCTACACCGCCCCCACGCCGCAGCAGTACACGGCGGTGGCGACTGGTACATGGACACTGGAGCCACGGCTCACATGGCCGCCAACCCCGGTAACCTCCTTGCCGCTCACCCCGTTCACACCGCTGCTCGCATTACCGTGGGTGACGGTTCTTCCATGTCCATTACTCATGTCGGCCATGCTTCTTTTCCTTCTAACTCCATGCCATTATATCTTTCTAATGTGCTTGTTTCTCCTGACATTATCAAAAATCTTGTTTCCGTTCATTCTCTTACACGTGAAAATCCTGTTACCGTTGAATTTGACATGTTTGGCTTTTCTGTCAAGGATGCCCGTACCCGGATAGTGCTCCACCGATGTGACAGCCCCGACGAGCTCTACCCGCTCCACTCACCTACCTCATCCGTTGCTGCACCCATGGCACTTTCCGCCGGAGTGGACCTTTGGCACGCTCGTCTCGGTCATCCCAACACCGCCACCCTTCGTCATATTCTTCGGAGTTTTTCATTCACGTGTAATAAGATCGACGATCACACTTGTCATGCTTGTCGCCTCGACAAACATGTTCGTCTTCCTTTTAGCAATTCCTCGCATGTCGCATCATACCCGTTTGAGTTAATTCATAGTGATGTCTGGACCTCTCCTGTTGCAAGTAACACGGGCTATCTTTATTACCTTGTTATACTTGATTATTTCTCGCACTATGTGTGGACCTTCCTGTTGCGGCGAAAGTCGGACTCTGTTGCCACTCTCACCGCCTTCTACTCCTATGTCTCCACGCAGTTTGGACGTCTCATTCATGCGTTGCAAATAGACAACGGGAAGGAGTTCGATAACCTTGCGATCCGCAACCTTCTCGCCACACACGGCACGATCTTTCGTCTCATTTTCCCGTACACTTCGCAACAAAACGGCCGCGCTGAGCGCGTGCTTCGCACTCTCAATGACTGCGTTCGCACCCTACTCTTTCACGCCAACGTGCCCCCACGTTTTTGGCCCGACGCGCTTGCCACCGCATCACTAGTCATTAACACTCATCCTTGTCGCACTCGCGGGAATTTTGCACCTCATCACCTCTTGTTTGGTACGCCACCCTCCTATGCTGAGCTTCGCATCTTCGGTTGCCTGTGCAACCCCAGCATCGCTTCCACTGCTCCTCATAAGCTCGCACCTCGGTCTGTGGCCTGCATCTTTCTCGGTTATCCTCCTAACACCAAAGGCTACCGCTGCTATGATCCTATCTCTCATCGGGTGATCACTTCACGACACGTTTACTTTGACGAGATGGTTTTTCCGTTCCAGCAGGTACCTTCGGATGTTGCGGCCGGTGATGGCCGCCCACGTGCCACTCTTGGGCCGCCTCCCGGCTTTGAGGGTGCCCCCCGTGCCACGGGTCGAGTCTCTCTCCGCTTGGCTGCCCTAGGGGCCGCACCTCCCTCGACGCCTGCGACGCCCCCGGCGTCCCCGGCCTCGACCCTGCCGGCGGTCTCATCCGCCGCCACGCTGACGGCCTCGCCCGCCGCCCCACCGGTGGCCTCGCCCGCTGCCTCGCCGGCGGCCTCGCCCGCGGCGGTCACATCGGAGGCGGGCTCGTCTTCGTCCTCGCCCGCCTCCCCTTCGGACCCGCTGCCCCGCCCGATGACTCGCTCTCGGGCTGGCACCCTTCGCCCGAGCACGCGGTACCCCAGCGATGAATATCTTCTCGCTGCTTCCGCCTCTAAGCCGTCTCCTCTCCCATCGTCAGCTCGAGCCGCCCTTCGGGATCCTCATTGGCTCGCTGCGATGCAGGAAGAATTCGACGCGCTCCAGCGGAACCGTACCTGGCAGCTCCTCCCTCGGCTGCCCCGTGCCAACATCATCATGGGCAAGTGGGTCTTTCGGCACAAGACTCGTCTGGATGGCACTCTCGAGCGCTATAAAGCTCGCTGGGTGGTTCAGGGTTTTCGGCAACGCGCGGGCGTGGACTTCACCGACACATTTGCCCCGGTTGTTAAACCGGGCACGATCCGCGCCGTGCTCCAGCTAGCCGTGTCCCGAGCATGGCCTATGCATCAGTTGGACGTGTCCAACGCCTTCTTGCACGGCCACCTGGCTGAGCAGGTGTTCTGTGAGCAGCCCACCGGCTTCGTCGATGCCACACATCCATATCATGTGTGCTTGCTCTCCCGTTCACTCTACGGGTTGAAGAAGGCACCTCGAGCCTGGTACCAGCGCATCGCCGCCTTCCTGCAGACGCTCGGATTTACATCGACTCGCTTCGATGCATCCCTCTTCGTGTTTCATCACGGAGTTGACACGGCCTACTTGCTGATGTACGTCGACGACATCATTCTGACGGCATCCACTGTCGTGCTCCTCCAGCGGCTTACTGCTCATCTTCGTGATGAGTTTGCCCTGAAGGATTTGGGTCCTCTGCATTATTTCCTTGGCATTGAGGTGGTTCGACGGTCAGATGGGTTCTTCCTGCATCAGCAGCGCTATGCCCATGAGATTCTCGACCGAGCTGGCATGGTTAACTGCAAGCCCGCTCCCACGCCAGTCGACACCAAGGCCAAGGTCTTCGCTTTGGAGGGTTCGCCTGCCTCCGATGCGGCCTTCTACCGCTCCATTGTGGGCGCTCTGCAGTACCTGACCCTGACGCACGCCGACTTGCAGTATGCCGTTCAGCAGGTCTGTCTTCACATGCATGCTCCGCGTGACTCTCACTGGACTCTGGTGAAGCGTATCCTCCGATACATACGCGGCACCCAGTCCTTGGGACTTACGTTGACGGCCTCCGCCTCCACCGACCTCGTCGCCTACTCTGATGCAGACTGGGCTGGCTGCCCAGACACACGGCGCTCCGCCTCGGGGTACTATGTCTACCTTGGGTCGTCCCTGATCTCTTGGTCTTCCAAGCGACAGCCCACCGTCTCCCGCACGAGTGCCGAGGAGCAGTGGCTAACGCCGTTGCTGAATGCTCTTGGCTCCGTCAGCTGCTCCAGGAGTTGCTTTGTGATGTTCACAAGGCTACGCTCGTCTACTGCAACAACGTCTCCGCCGTTTACCTCTCCGCCAACCCGGTCCATCATCATCGAACGAAGCATATTGAGCTCGACATACACTTCGTTCGTGAGCAGGTGGCTCTTGAGCGCATCCGGGTCCTCCACGTCCCGACGACGCAGCAGTTCGCCAACGTCATGACGAAAGGACTGCCTACTTCCGTTTTTGAGGAGTTCAGGTCCAGTCTTTGCGTCTCCGGCGAGGCTTCGACTGCGGGGGGTGTTGAATATATGGTTTGTGCATGTATATTGTATAGCCTGGCTCACCTCCTAGTCTTTGTATAGTTGAGGTTGTGACCCACTTTGTACTCCATATATATGTGCGCTTTGCACCGATCAATATATCATGAAGCATTGCCAAAACAATCGTTTCCAACAAGAAGGTTTCGACCCGCCAAAGGTTTGGATGTATTTTTTAATTTTTGTAAGATTGTCTTTTAAGGGCATGTGCTAGTATATGGCTATTCGCCTTTCGCACCAAAAAAAGTTCTACTTACGTGAAGAGGGGAAGTAAACAAAGTAAATTTGTTGCAGATTGGTTCGTACGTGTGTAAGGAAACAGAATAAGCAAATACATTGTGGAAGAGTGCTTGTTATTTAAATCGCCGTCATGTGGGTTAAATTTGGTCTTATCATTGGATCTTTGTTTTTTGGTTCATGGTATAACAATCCTTGCTAATCAGCTATTGAAGATTGATCAGTTCTTATATTCTCAGTCCACTTAGTTGTGACTTGTGAGTAGTGACCATTGTTTTCGCCGTGTGGAAAGCCAAATCTTGTAGATACCAGTGGCTTTCCAATAGGTGGGGGAAAATGCGCGCTTGTTTGGACAAGACTTGGACTAAGAGCGTCGTTGTGTAGCGGGTCGAACAATTCCGTACAAATTTGCTGGAATATCGAAATACATCCAACATGAGAGATCACAATCAAGATATCGTTAGTTGATTCGGTGGATTGAGATGGCTAGCTAGTTTCCGAATAGAAGAGTCGTAACAAGTTAATGAACCATGTACATAGAGTGCAGTCCAACAAAGTCTCCTAAAACGTCCCAAACCATGAATGAAGAGTTGTAGACAAATCTTGGAGGCTGACACCAAGAATGGCTTTGTGAGGAAAAACAAACATATGACTGTGTTATAACTAGTTGGCTATCAGGACCCCGGTCCTAAGTCACACCGATCTAGTATGTAACGCATCATATCACTTTGCAGCCTTACACACGGTATTCCCACGGGTGCCGCCTTAACTGGCCCGGGACCGTTTCTGCCTTTTGGCTCACGTATATGATAGTGTTGCTAGCATCCATATGACAGAGAACCCGGGCCGACATGACTAGTCGTAAACCCAAAGTGGCACTAACTTACAGGAACAGGCATACATGACCTAGCAACGAACGTGTCGATCATCAACGTATGAACCCAAGTCGTAGCAAGCTACAAGGACTTAAAAGAATAACGCATGACATTTCCCCGTATGGACAGACACAGGAACGAAGAAGGACACATGTCGGATAGCCTAAGTGTTCCAGAGCAGCAGCAAGCTACCATGACTCAATGGAAGTACTAGGAGACATTTCCCGGTAAGACAGGCTATCAAGAATAAACAACTAGGTTGTCGGATCCCACACATACCAAGCATTTCAAATCATACACACAATATGCTCGATATGTGCAAATACAGCATGGCGTCACAACAAAACTCTACAACTCGAAGTATTTATTCATAAGGCTCCGAAGAGTCATATGTAGCAAGAATTACAATCAGGGGTCACATGACCCAACATACAAAGCATACAGGCAACGAAAGCATAACATGTCTGAGCACAGACAACTACAAATGACACTAGTAGAAAACAAGGCATTTGTCCCGGTTCGTAAGGGCCTTTAGTCCCGGTTCTTGAACCGGGACTAAAGGGTCATTACTAATGCCTCCCCCCTTTAGTCCCGGTTCTAACACGAACCGGGACAGATGGTCCTCCACGTGGCCGGTGCGCTGAGCCCAGGCAGGGGGGCCTTTGGTCCCGGTTGGTGGCACCAACCGGGACCAAAAGGCGATGTTTTTATTTTTTTTTAAGAAAAAGTGGCTGCTTTAGGGGTTTTGGGGGTTATTTTTAGGTTGTTATTAGCTAGCTAATAGAGAGAAGTGTCCTCTCTTATATATTCGTCCTTGGTTTACCAACGTTGCTGCTATGTTCATTTCACCCGCTGATATAATAACTCATGCATGCTCGCATCATACATCATCATATATAATAACAAGTCCTACTAAACATGCATCATCATACAACTTCTACTCGTTATTAATAATAAGTCATACGATCATCATCCTCATAGTCATCGAACCCAACCCTACATAATTGTTCTTAGCACATGATCATCAGTATCAGATAAGACCTAAACACCCTTAAGGTAAAATAGCAAAAAATAATATAGACCCTGACTCTCCATTATGAAGAATGGAGATCATCCTGTCTCGAATTCTTGCGCTTCGCTGCCTTTTGCTTCCAAGAAGCTCCTTACGATTGTCCATACATTTTTTCTATTTTTTGATTGTCAAGTCTCCACTTATTTTAGAAACCCGGTATGGACAGTTCAGATTCGTAGGAAGACCTGATTGTATGTTCAAAACATGAAGGCTACCGTATGTATACATCAGATGAGGCACACAATCATTCGGGATTATCTGTTGAAAAACATAGTAATAACTTCGTAGTTAGCAATGATGTACTAGTTTTAGAAGTGTGCAAAAAGATGCACGGATGTCGTAATAGTAAAAAATCTTACCAGGGTATCTCCACGGTAGTTACCGTAGTTCAACACGTGCACTAGTGGCACGTATTGATCATAATGTTGAGGAGTTCGATTATAGACATTGTAATTCTCAAGATCAGTACAAAATGCGATCAGATGATTTTTCTCCCTATAAGTTAATTCGGAGCCATCGGTGTAGTGGGTTTTGTCTACCATCTTCCGCACATTCTTTGAAAAATGAAAATAAGTTGTCAATGGAAATAAAATGTCAACTATTTTGAAATAAACAATATAAATTACTTAATAATTAACTATGTTAAGCTCACATGGGGGAAGAATTGAAGGTGTATCCATAAGGACCCAAATCGAAGGTCTGTCTTGCTCGATTGTAGGATCACCAAGATCCATGGTGACAAGCATACCCTCATCAAAACCATACATCTTGCAAAGTGCTTCCCAATTTTTGCAACCAAAATGGGTTACACTCTCAGCATTATACAACTTTACTTGAAAATCCACACCATGATGGGTCCTTAGAAGATTTTTTTTGGATTCCATACGTTCATGGTCTTCAAAACCCATCATCTCCAAGACATAGCGTGTTGCATAGCATGGGATAAGCTAGTCGAATTGGAAAAGATGAAAAATACACGTTAGAATAGTTGAAGTCGTGCTTAATTATAAAAAAATTATTGTCGTCATTGCGTACCGTATGAACATCGAAGGTCTCCTCGAGCTTAATGCTGAAGCGCCGATCTTCGTCCAGCTCAATGAACCTGTCGCACATACCTCGGTCGTCGTGACACCAGTCGCACTCCCCCAGGCGGTTTTCGTCGTCCGAGTACGACATTTCCGGCCTATGTTCACAATTCAAATATTAAACTAGATCATTACTATTAATCACGGGTTGACTATCGGTGATGGTACGTAGCTCCTCCTTTCATTCCCGAGTGCATTATTACACCAAATTGTCTAGCACACGGGGATGAAGGAGAACTTTTCCAATATGAGCATTCAATAAGCAAAACCAAATCATAAAATAAGCAAAACTAAATCATAAAATAAAGTAGTATTCAAATTAGCATGCATTCAATTATAAGCAAAAGTACATCATCTCTTGGTGTCCGTACATCGTCGAATATTATCACTAATATAGCATCATTAATACAACTAGAACTGTAGCGCCCGACGGGTATCATCGCAGGCGGTGGACACCCAAAGATAAGGAACCATCACAGAATCATAGCTCCAGTGAGATCCCTAAAGAATCTGTGAGGTATTGTCGAACCTGCCCTCCAACGCAACCATGTAGCGACGGACGTGCTCGTCCTCCTCGCTGATACGGTGACGTACCACCTCCGCGGTGTCGGAAAGCCTCGGCACCGTCACTGGCCCATGCGACCGCCACCAAACAAGGATCGAGTCAACAATGGGCTGCCTCCTCACCAACCTACATCCCCCGGAAGGTAGCACCTCCCAATACCAGCCCGGCGGAGCCCAGTCCCGAACACGGCCCTGATCAAGCAGGCCTCCACCGCCGAGTCGACGACGACGAGGATGCGGGATAGGCATCGCCGATGTCGATGCGGGAACTACTTCTATATATAGTTAAATAAAGTAGTTTTATTAATTAAATTAACTAGTTCAACTACTAAGCACTTACTATAAATAAATAAAGTAGTAATTACTAAAAACAAACTACTTCTATATATAGTAAAATAAAGTAGTTTATTAAATCAACTAGGTAGTTCAACTATATATGAAGCATTTACTATAAATAAAATAAAGTAGTACTTACTAAAAATAAACTAGTTTAACTATAGTCCTATTATTTTTCTAACTAATTATATTAAATACTTTCTCTTCTTATTTTTTTCATTTTTCCTCTATTCTAAATATGAACATATTCATAAATGACTTATATCATTCACAATTTTCCTATACATACACAATAAGTTGAGAAAGAAAATACTATGAACAAAAAAATCATTAAAATTCTATGAACAAAATTACAACAGAAAAAATCATACAAATTCTATGAACAGAAA
>NC_057803.1:663779493-663800205 GCF_018294505.1 Triticum aestivum
TGTCTCGGTCAGCCTGCCGGCGTCGTGGATGGATTCTCCGCCGTCGGGGGAGAGCAGGAGAAGAGATTGAAGTGGGGATGGGCGATTCTGAAATTTTTCTAAGTGCTACTTATATAGCAAAGGCATTGGTCCCGGTTCGTGGCACAAACCGGGACTAATGCACCCCTTTAGTCCCGGTTGGTGCCACCAACCGGGACCAAAGGCCTCTTTTCAGCAGCCCAAAGGGCGGGAAGCGGAGGGCTTTGGTCCCGGTTGGAGGCTCCAACTGGGACTAAAGGGGGAGGGCATTGGTACCGGTTGGTGTCACGAACCGGTACCAATGCACCCCTTTAGTCCCGGTTGGTGCCACCAACCGGGACTAAAGGCCCTGTGCTGCCCGCGTCGCAGCACGAAACTTTAGTCCCACCTCGCTAGCTGAGGGAGCTCGAGAGTGGTTTATAAGCCCCAGTCCCGCTGCCTTCTCGAGCTCCTCTCAAATGCAGACTTACGGGCCTAAACGCACTATATGTGCATGTGGGCCTATTGGGCCTATTGAGGGCTTGAATCCTGGCCCATTGTTGGTTTTCTAGTCGTATGCAGGCCATGGTAGCCCTTTAGGTTGCACTTTTTTATTTATTTTATTTTATTTTTTGCTTTGAATTATTTATTTTCTTTTGATTTTTTCTTTTTTTATATTTTTTTATTTTTGCTCAGATTAATTATAATCTTTCTGTTACTCCATTAGTTTTCAAATTTGAATAATTAGTTTCCACCAACCGGTACCAATGCACCCGTCTAATTACTTATTTATTTTCTTTTATGATAATTCTTTTTGCTATTAAAGTTTGTAACAAAATTCTAATTACTTATTTATGTTCTTTTATGATAATTCTTTTTGTTTTTAATGTTTTGAACAGAATTCTAATTACTTATTTATTTTCTTTTATGATAATTCTTTTTGCTATTAAAGTTTGTAACAAAATTCTAATTACTTATTTATTTTCTTTTGTGATAATTCTTTTTGCTTTTAATGTTTTGAACAGAATTCTAATTGCTTATTTATTTTCTTTTATGATAATTCTTTTTGCTATTAAAGTTTGTAACAAAATTCTATATAATTTTAGTTCCAATAATACTAGAGGTTTATAAAAGCTTTTTAGTTGATTCCTTCAGTACCAGTTCTAAAAGAGTTTTTTAGTTGATTCTTTCTGCGCCTATTTTTTAGTCCCACCTCGCCAAGCGAGAGGCACTCGCAGCGGTTTATAAGCCCCGAGTGCAGAGACGATGCAGAAGAGGCTCAATGCTAACCTGCACATTGCTTAGCTTTAAGCCTTGAGGAATAGGGTAGACTGCACGGAGCTATGTGCAGTGCAGTTTACACTATTCTGAAAGGCTTGAAGCTAATTAACGAGCATTGCGCCTCTTTTTTATTTTTAGTGACTTATTACAACTCAGAAATAAATAGAAAAAAATAAATATAGCAGAAAAGAAAAAAACTATATAAAAAACTACTCAGAAATAAATAGAAGAAAAAATAGTTGTGATTAACTTTACCAAAAAAATGAGCATAGATGCGCTTATAGAGAGAAGTCAACCTAAATTCATAATAAATTTCTACTAACTTCAGAGAAATTCAATATGAATTTAGGTCAAATTCCCTGTATAAGGGCATCTATTTTCACTTTGAGAGGAGCTCAACAAGGCAGAGAGGGAGGGGCTTATAAACGGGTGTGAGCGCCCTTCGGTAGGCGAGGTGGGACTAAACTCTGACCGCAACGACGACCAACCCTTTAGTCCCGATTGGTGGCACGAACCGGGACTAATGGGCTGCCTTTGGTCCCGGTTCAAGCCACCAACCGGGACCAATGGTGGTGGGCCAGGAGCGAGGCCCATTGGTCTCGGTTCGTCCCACCAACCGGGACCAAAAGGTCCAGACGAACCGGGACCAATGGCCCACGTGGCCCGGCCAGCCCCCGGGGCTCACGAACCGGGTACAATGCCACCATTGGTCCCGGTTCTGGACTGAACCGAGACTAATGGGCTGACCCGGCCTGGACCATTGCCCCCTTTTCTACTAGTGTGAAAAAGGGCTGAGAAGCCTGACTATCTACAAGACCCTCCCAAGGGTACAAGATCATAGCTGAGGTAACAAGCTAAACGTCGAAGTCCACGCGGAACTACTAGTGACACTACAAGAAATATGTTAATCCGTGACGGATTACTGTTGACGGTTTCAAAAACTGTCATCGATGGTTCGGTACAGCCCACCAAGCCCGCTAAAGCCCGCCTAGTCACTCCCATATAAAACCTAACCCTAAGAACTTGTTCCTCGACCCGTGGCCAGACCCTCCTCCCAATTCCCCATCGTCTCCCACGCATCGCCGCCACCCACAACCTGTTCGCCTCCGTCCTCCCACAGCTCGCCATCGGCCCTCCCACCTCGCAACTCTGGCAGCTGCCAGATCCGCTGGATCTCCCACCCAACCATCCCTTCGGCAACCCATTTGTCTCTCTCTCGTGCGACTACTCGCACCGCGACAAACGGCCGCCGATTCCCGCGATGTCGGCCACCACGTAACAGACTTACGACCTGGTCTCCGACCTCCGTCCTCCTGACCGGCTGGATCAGCCGATCCCGGTCTCCGGTGCTCGCCCGCGGTCCCTATCCCATGGCTAGGGTTTTGGCTGCGGCGTCGCGTCCATCGACGGCGTGTCTCCGGCGGCTCCTCTCCGTCGCACACTGCACCCCCTCGCGCGCTCTCTGCCTCCCGGATGGCGCCCTTAGCTCGGTATGCCCACGCGTGTTGGGCTCGACGGCAGAGACCCCGGCCTCCTCTTTTGCCTCTCTTGCACGGCCGTGCATCCTACGACAACCTCCTTTTCCGCGCGACGTTGGTGGCTGACCTGCACTGCGACAGCTGCTTCATCTACAAGCCTCTTTGGTGAGCTGCGTCCCTCCTCTGTTTTGAGCCCGTGACTGGGCTATACTCTGTTACCTGTAGATTACTACCTGTATGCGCCTGAATAATGGAATAAATTGGCTGGTAGGAATTCTAGTCTTTCTTGTAGGACTCGTTGCACCTCTAGTTGGTTCTACTATGTGTTGGATAGTGTGGGAAACCTGTTAATCTGATGGCTTGCATGCTGTTTCATAGGTGCTTTTTGCATAACCATATGAGTGAATGCACTATCGTTGTTTTGTAGGTGCTTTTTGCATAATGAGTTGAGTGGATGTTCTATCTTCTAAGATCGTCATTCAGGTATAGCTGATGTTGCTAAAGTTAATGGTCCGCATACTGTTTTTTATAGTGCACAACCAATTTTGTGCATGATTTGCTTCCTAATAAGTCCATGATGTATTCAATAAAAACTCTTGGAAAACCAATACCATTAGAAGCTAGCCACTTGAGAAGGTTTGCTAATTTTTTCACAAATTCTGAATTAGTTATAACTTAACAATGATGTTGTGGCAGAATTTTGAAATAAAGCTCTGCATTATCAATAATAGATTGTGTTTGGTGCAACGCACTACATGTGCAAAGAGCAAGCATTCTGATTCTTATGATACTGTTAGATGCTTGCATTCATGTGCAGTGATTTTAATATATGAAAGTAAAATAAGATCAATGGAATGGATTGTAGTAAAAATATTTGCATCTTACACCCAATTAAGTTCAGAGGACGAGCTGGCCTGGTCGCCTTATCTATTTATATCGTGCACCTTCTCCTTTCCTTGATATGCTCTTAATTGTCAGTGTATTTCTTCTGCCTTGTTTTTATCTTCTGAATTAGATGCAAGTACTGCCGCTTGTTCCTCCTCTATAGCTGGTGTGTGGACTAACAAATCTAAGGAAAGATGGAATCCGTATGACAGAATGGAAGAAATAAAATGAATAGATGGAGCAGTAACTCGAACAAATTCCTGTATGCAATATAAACTAAGTAAGGATATATGAGGATAAACTGACAGAAGGATAATTATGTTGTGTACTAATTCCTGTATGTACATTATGCTACATAAGATAAACTGCCATAAGTATGCTAGTCTGAAGGGTCGATAACTCACATCTGTTTTTAGTTCGGTTGTTTTATCTATTTAGGGTCCTCAATGTATTAAATGAATCAATATATAAAATCAACAAATGTTCAACATTTCAGTTTTACCATGCTCAATCGACCTCCTTGATACCTTCATGTGTGTTTAGGGTCAAAGCATGTGTTGTCAGTGGCAGCAAATGTGCAGTTTAGCTACTGCTTGCTGGACCTGCAGAGGTTTATAGTGTGACAGCAAAAGGTATTTCATTTTAGTTGCCACATTTCAAGGACTTGTAATTTGGTGTCTGATATACATATTTTTTGTCTCACCAATGCAAAGATGGAAAATATGTTACTTTTATTATTATCCAAAGGATGGTCAGTGTTGCACAACTTCAGGTTTCTGATGCTAATTCATTAATTCCAAGTAATAAATAGATACTTGTTACTTTATGCATGACAAACCTCATGTACATCATGAAGAAAGGGAAAGTAATGTGCGGCTACCTATTTTTCATTGTTCCTTTTTAGTTCAGTTAGTATGCAATTAAATGGACAGGGGTGCGTGGAAGCTTGCTATCCATGTGCCAGAGCCATGAGTTGGTTGCGAGATCTTATGGGTTTCACCTCTAGCCTACCCCAACTTGTTTGGGACTAAAGGCTTTGTTGTTGTTGTTGTAGTATGCAATTAAATCAATTCTTTAAGAATTCAGTTAATAAATTTAGACATTTGGGAAGGCATAGTTCTTTAAGAATTTGGTTCAGTTGAGACAACATTTGCATTTCAGTAATAATGAAATGAAACCACATATCCAATTGTCACACTAATATCTTTGCTTTGCACATTATAGTCGGTACATCTCCCACCTGATCGACGCTGATGACACCGTCCTCGAGCGGTGAGCTTGATACCCTTCCATTCTTCATGTGAATTATTCCGGCTGTAGATTTTGAGCTGTTCAAGGTACGGACTGTTGTGAGTTGTTCAACGTGTGGACTGTTGTGTGGTTCCGGTAAAGTTCTAACTGTGCGGATATTTCTGTGTGCATAAAATCTGCACTGGATAGTGTCCCTGATATCATGCATTGTATCCATACTATACTAGACTTTCCTAACTATTAGTTCACCGTTTATCAAGTATTTTCTTGTTTCATAGTTTACTAGAGTACAGATTTAAAAAATTTCAAGTAATAACAAGTACACAGCTTAGTACTCCACAAACAAACTATTTAGTGTGGGAGATCTCTTGATGAAACTGTATCATATTCTTTGTTAATATTTTGCATGCCATTTGAAGTTCACTTGGGAAGCAAGTATTGTTTAGTACTATATTTGTTAGCGCTTTGAGATGAACTTGCAGCATAAACATCGGGTTAGATGAAACATCCTTCGGTGCCGATTTTGATTTGAACATTGAGTAAGTATAGTCCATAACATTCCATATTTTGATTTGAACTTGGCCTATTTTTATGCCCAGTTTTGCGTTAATTATCTTCAAGTTAGTCTGTCACTTCTTTACTGTCATTCTTGTTTGTTAAGGAATGGTGTGGTACAGTGTCTATGCTGGCAGAATTTTATTTACGTAATTTTCAGCTAATCGTTGTACAGAAAATTTTGATCCAGGTAATCTAAGTCCTTGTACAGGCGCACACAGCTTACTCTCACAAAAAAAACTAAGTGCCTGTCTCTCTCACTTTTGTTCTCATTTCTTTTAGAGTACAGAAACGGTTGATCAAGATAAACTAAATACATTTACAGGCGCACAACTTCCTCTCAGAAAAAAACTAATTTCATGTTTCTATCACATTTGTTTGCTTCTCTGAGAAATCTATGTTTGTTTGCTAGGCCAGAAAATAGACAGCTCCTGGCCTGGTTAGCCCCATGCACTTACTGTATGTTCGGTCCAGAACCGGTGACCGGGCCAACGGCTGCTTCTACTGTACTTTTAGTTCTGTGATGTGTGCTTGTTACTTGTCACTTGTAGTTTAATTTAGATTATACTTTCATTTGACACGCTTTTTTGGGACTAATTTTTTGAACTTGTAACTAGTCTGATTGTTTTCACGTGTGTTGCCCACATTTGCTTGTACCATAATATAGTAGTGGCATTTCCAGGATGTTATTACTCTGTATTAATTTGGGAGCTTGCTTTTATAACTCATTATAATTTTGTATGTGTGTTGATCCTATGCAGGTTTGGAGATTGAAGTTTTTTAGCGGGAATTCCTTGGGCCCGGATAGTCGGCTTGAATTGGTGTACCGTGGAGATTACAACCAGCTAGTAGTGCATTTTCTTTGAAGTCATGTTATCCAATTTTTCTAAAGGTGCTTCTAGCGCTTTCTAGATATGCTTGTGATTGATATTAAGCTTTATTTTTTCAAATCAGACTAGATTGTTGGAACTCTGTATTGTCATGTAAACAATTGCTATTTTTTAATGAATAAAATTTGGTTGTCCTGTTGTAAACTGTGTTTCATCGTGAAAATCAGCTATGCAAAAAATAAATAGCTAACTGGTTGGATCATCCACCAAAATTATTGGGCCAAATCCCTAATTGGGCTGGTTACAACATGGGCTGTTAGCCTCCACGTCAGATCCACGTAGACGACTTGTTAGGTCCATGTTGCATCCACGTCATGGAAATCGGTGACGGTTTGTTCCGTCACAACCTAGTTTGGGCTTGGCGGGCCTGGGGAAGATCCATGACGGCCAAGATTCATCACGGAAGGTACGATGTCAAATTATGACGCGATATACATGACGGGTTTTAAATCCGTCATGGATTTGGACGCATGACAGATTTTGGCTGGTCTGTGACGGACTAGGACTATCATGTATTAACAAGTTTCTTGTAGTGACTGAAATCTCTCTGCAAAAACATAAGTTAAGCAAACGTGAGCACAAATGTACCCAAGAAGACTTACATCAAAATTAGCTACATATGCATCAGTATCAACAAAGGGGGTGATGGAGTTTAACTGCATCAAGCCAGCTTTGCCTCGGTGGCTATCCTGAACTACGACTGTAAGTAACTCTTTTGAGGTGGCGCACACGAGTCCACATATTCACCATATCAATACACCACTATGGATCCGCTCCCGGCTCCCTACGAGAATGCCATCCATAGCACTCACGCTTATCTTGTGCATTTTAGAGTATCCAGTTTCACTTGTCTATGAACTATATAAGCAACCCAGTAATCCTTTTCCGTGGACGCGGCTATTCGAATAGATGGTGTTAACCCTGTAGGGGTGTACTTCTTCATACACGCTCTCGCCACTTACCTCCATGTACACATCATGTATCTCGGCAACCTTCAAGCAGAAGCCTGGTGAGGGTGTCGGCCACGACCTGACTAACCACACAAGTCCCTAGTCCGGGTTTATCATCTATTCAGGTTCCATCCACAGGGAGTCCGGCCGAGGTGTACTACGGCCCCAAATGATGTGTGCAGGGTTCCCGAGGCACCAAACGGACATCCCGGTACACCGTGCCACGTGCCTACTGCATCACAGCCCACCCCTCGGGTCAGCGATGCGCACGGCCTCCAGCATACTACAAACACTAGAAACTACTTGCAACTCCCAGACAGAGGACAGGGGCGGTTAATAAGTCGAGAGGGTCCATTGGTTTAGGGCCCAACGTGTGGTAGTAGCTGATCTTAAATTACATACATAGATCTCAATTCCTAAGGATGGTACCAATGAAACAACCCACCATGTACTCCTACATGGCCTCTCATCGATACCTTTACCAAATCATGTTCACACACTTATCTCACACACAATAAGACATGTCCATCAGCATTCCAATTCATCCCCGATGAATCAGACCTGACTCAACTCTAAGAAGTAGCAGGCATGACAACAAGCATGAATGAGTAGGCACATCATGGCTCAAACAACTCCTACTCATACTAGTGGATTTCATCTATTTATTGTAGCAATGACGGTTCATGTACAGGAAAAGGGGGTTCAACTACCGCAGCAGGTAACAGATGAATCGTTGTTGTCCTAATGCAGTAAAAGAGAGCAGGAGCGAGAGAGTGGGATTGTATCGGAATGAACAAGGGGGTTTTTCCTGCCTGGCACTTCTGAAGATGACATAGCTCTTCATTGGTGTCATCGAACTCATCGTCGGAACATACGCCTACCAAGAGGGAATAAACAGCGGCAATAGAGAGGAAACACAATCAATGCAATGCAACAATATGATGCATGAATGTGACATGCCAATATGTTGTGATTTGAGCTAATGCATCTAGAAATAGTTTAAAGAAGTTGATTTGTATCAAAGATTCAAATTCAAACTCCATATGTGATGGTTTAAATGCCCTTTATATGATTTGTCCTAAACAGCAGCCATAAGTTGTTCTAACATGCATGCAAATTGTATAGATGGATAGATTGGATTTTTTTGATCATTTTTCATATATAATTTATTTCATTCAGAGTTATAGATTAATTTCTATGAATTTTTGAAGTTTATAATATTTCATGGAATTTCCTGAATTATTTTTAATCCAGAAAATGATTTACTGCGTTAGCCTGACATCAACGTGACGTTACCAGGTCAACGTCATCAGCCCAGGTCAAACCTGACCGGTAGGACCCACTGGTCAGTGACCCAGTGTCAGTTAGTGACACAGACAGGTGGGTCCAGTCAATGGCCACGTCGGCAAAGTCAACCTGACATGTGGGTCCGCCTTTACTATTAATTAACCTAACCTAAAAACTAAGCAGTGGCTAATTAGACAGTAGGGCCCACTGTCAGTGTCTAGGGGGTAATTAGATGGGTGATTAGCACCTAAACTAATCCTGCCACGTCAGCGAACGGCGTTTGAGCCGCCGGTGACCAAATCCCGCAGCGGTGGCTCGCCGGCGTTGCTCGGTACGGCGCTATAGGGCATCACTTCACGCACGGTTTGCAGCTACGGCGAACTAGCAGTGCGGCGGATCCGATGGTGGCCACGTGGTGCGTTGCGGGTGTGTGTAACAGCGGCATTGACGAGCCGGGCGGCCATCGGAGTTCGGGCATCCATGGTTTAGGCGTTACGGGACACGACAGGCGCGGCCGATGGGCTCCATGGGTTGCTGGGATCACCAGGAGCACGCGAAGGCAACAAGCGCTGGTGGAGGAGCTCGAGAGCATGAAGCTCACCGGCCATGGCGGCGGCCGGAGCTCGGCACGGTGGAAAAGCTAGCTCGGCACAGGTTCGAGCAAGGGAAAGAGAGGGGAGGAGTGAGGGGCCTCATAGTGAACTTGCGGTGACGGTCAGCGGGCTCGAGGGCGTTCCAGAGACGTCGAATCGGAGACAGCGGTCATCGGTGGCCAAACTCCAAGACAAGGACGATGGCGGCTGCTCGGGGCCTCCGTGCTTCCTTCCTTCGGTGCAGAGGTGAAGCGCGAGGTGGCAGAGGCTCTGGATAGCTCGGGGAGGGGAGGAGACGGTTGTGGGCGCGACAACTCATGGCGGCGTGCTCGGGCGCGTGGGGGCAGAGCGAGGGAGAGAGACAGAGGAGAGGGAAGGCACGGGGAAGAGTGAGAGAGGGTCCAGGGGGTGCATGGCGTTGTCCGGGTGCGTCGACGAGGAGGCATGCAGGTAGGAGGTGGAGGCCGACGCATGCGTTGTCTCCATGGCCTCGCTCTGCCTACTGGCTAGAGGAGGAAGACAAGGAAGCCCTGGTGGGCTAGGCCTGCTACAGGGTTGGGCTGCACAGGTAGGTTAGGTAGGCCTCTGCTCTTTTTAATTTTCTTCTGTTTTGTTTTATTTAATTGCCACTGAATTCAAATTCAACAAATTGTAAACAGTGCCAAAACTCCCTTGGATATTTTATGTCACTTAATGGACTACTCCACATATACATAAAATATCTCAGAGCATTTAAAAATATATTCATTATATATTATGAATATAACCTCAAATTCAAATAGAATATTAATTTAAAATCAAAGTGTCGTGCTCAGGCGCGTGGGGGGGGACGAGGGAGAGAGACAGAGGAAAGGGAAGGCACGGGGGAGAGTGAGAGAGGGTCCAGGGGGTGTGTGGCGTTGTTCGGGTGCGTCGACGAGGAGGCAGGCAGGAGGTGGAGGCCGACGCATGCGCTATCGCCACGACCTCGCTCTACATAAAATATCTCAAAGCATTTGAAAATATATTCATTATATATTATGAATATAACTTCAAATTCAAATAAAATATTGATTTAAAATCAGTGCCCAAATAATTCCTTAGAAATGTTCCAAATTTTTGGTTTGATTTATAACTCTTGCCAAAATTTTCAGAACTAGTTCTAGGGCATTTTGGATTCACTGATGCAATTTTAGGGTTCTTGCCCCTTTACTAAAAAGATTTCTGAGGCTTACACTTTCCTCATTTCAAGTTTCTTGAAATTAACAAGATGCATGATGCTCAGTGATGCAACTCTCTGCAAACAAATTCTAGGGCTGTGACATTGATGGACCATTTAGAACCAGGAAACAGTCCAACAAGTCTTCGGGACTTCACTGAGCGTGCTAGCTAGGTGATAACTGATGCTTTTCCATCACTTCCAACTTCTAAGGGTCTCACTTTGGCGCATGAATGGATTAACTAGGGCAAGAACGCAAACAAACCATATTGTCCATATCGCAGTTCCGGGTTGTCGACTGTGCGGTCAACTTGTCAGAGACTTTTTCATCAATAAACTACGGTGCCATTTCAATCTTCGTGGGTTTCAAGTTGATGAGTGCGACAGTGTGGTCAATGTCGTCGGAGAGGCTCTTTCATCGATTAATCACAAGACCATTTCAATTTTCATGGGTCCGTGCCTGCCAGTAAAGAAGTTCAAAGTTCCAAGATGGTGATGTGCAACCGACTGAGTGTCCCACGTCCACACATCCAAGCAGAGCTCTCGTGAAGTCTTTCCAAACGAGCGAGGGCAACATCAAGAACGACCAGCTGAGGGAGTATAGGGAAGATTCCACGAGTGGTTTCTATCCTCCCGTAGAATGGGTGATCCACGACTTGTCACCCAGCCCCCATTAACCCCATCCATGTGAATCCCTGTGTAACATAACCTGTTCCGTTTCGGATACTCCCCTTCTAATCCATAGAGAACCGCGGCATAAAAGACCGATGAATACCACTGTCAAGGGCTGAATCTACCCGGTACTAAGAGATGAGAGACGACTCCAAAGGTTACATCAAACTGAAGTTCAAGGACAAGCACCACACTTCGCCATAAGTGGAGGGACTAAAAATGCACTTCACTCTTTTTACCAAGTCCCGTTCTACAGTGGCATTTGTCCAATCTACAAGTTAAAGAAAGTGCGCAAGTGAGATAGTTTGCGGTTCTTTCCTGTCACAGAGAAAACACGAAATAAGCCAAATCAGGTCTCCGATTCCAAAGTACCGTGGAGTCTTGCGAGAGATACGACGAACTCATCATAGGGGCTGACCTTATAGAAGACCAGGGGAGTAGGGCAGAGGTAGAAGTCACAAGCACCGTATAATGCACGGTTTACGGCTGTCATCTTCCATGCGTGTTCCAAAATGTGCATTTCCATGCCAATAGTTAAGTTGAAGTCCACACATGACTGGTCTTTCAAACTCTTCTGACTGATGATGTCTCCCTATGGGGGAAAGCATGTCTACGTACTCGCCAAAACCTTATATATATACTCTAAAGAGAAGAACATGACTGCTCGGAGTACGGCTATGCAATAGCAAAGGGCGTCGATTTAAGTCACCCATCTTGAGATGGAGGGCCTCGCGAGAGAGACCAACCCATCATCCCACCATCAAGATTTCGCCTCCTGCGCGAGTGACGAGCGCCCGGATGAGCCCGAGTTGGAATTGGCATCGCGACGGCGCCAGAATGGTGCTGGAAACAACGAGCATGTGAGTGAGAACATGCTGCTTGACAGCAGCAAGTTTGGAGCTCTCAAGAGGCGTGAGTTCTTCAACAACCTGCTAAAGAACCTCGAAGACGACCACCCCCGCTTTCTGCGCAGACAAAAGGAAAGAATTGACAGGCACGTTTTCTTTTTCAGAGCACCGTTCTAAGTTGCCAGCACGTTTTCAGATTAGACTCTGTTTATGCAAGATTAGACTCTGTTTATGACTCTGTTTATGCAACTGTTTTTTTTTCCTGTGATCCGTGTCCACAGGGTTGATGTCAAGTTGCCAGCAATAGAGGTGAGGTATAATAATCTGTTTGTGGAAGCAGAGTGCAGAGTTACTAAAGGAAATCACCTGCCGTCTCTATGGAATAGTACCAAAGGTGCCTTCTCGGTAAGAAACCTCTGAACCAACTCAATGAAAATGGAACTGATAAGACACAGATATATGTTGGATGGTATTGACTAACTTAACCGTTTTTCATTTGAGTTACAGGGCCTCGTGAAGTTGCTAGGCTTCGAAACGGAAAGAGCAAAAACCAACGTTCTAGAAGATGTCAGTGGAATCATCAAACCCTGCAGGTATATGTGTGCCATGTTTCAGGAGTGTCTGTAGTTCTCGCTTTAGAGATTAAGGTTAGTTCTGATTCCATGTGTTCCCATCTCTGTAGATTGACTCTTCTACTGGGACCTCCTGGATGTGGCAAAAGCACTCTGTTGCGAGCTCTTGCCGGGAAACTAGATAAATCTCTAAAGGTACAAATGCTGTCTTCCTTTCATAAATAAAGAAAAATGTATGTCTTTGTTTTCACTGATTGCATCTGCTCCTATAAAGATCTCAAGATCACACAATCTTGGCCAAATAAAAGAAAAAAAAAATTAAGATCTCAACCGGCTGCACACCGCAGCAAACAGCTCTCTGTCCTCTGGCCGCTACAATCTTTTGTCGAAATCTACATCATTCATGAATAGCCAAAGAACCAAACTTAATTTTTTTTATCAATACCCCACAAACAATAAACTCGCGCCTCTTGACAGCTCCGAACTTGCTGCTGTCAAGCAGCAAGTTCTCACGCACATGCTCGTGTTTGCAGCACCATTCTGGCGCCGTCGCACTGCCAATTCTAACTCGGACACGTCACGACCCTCGTGGTCATACGCCAGCGCTCCCAAATCCTGATACCGGAACGGGCAACAACGCTGACGCTGACAGAGGAGACGACGCAATTGCCTTAATCCCTGTACATAGCGTCGCAACACATACATGTGCCCAACTACTCCTCGGCACCGCGCCTGCCGGAGGACACGCCGGCGCTCTTGTCCCCTAACCATGACACCGACATCAAGAACTTCCGCCTAGAACTCTTGCACAATCTCCTCTGTCTTCTGGTGACAGGAACGAGCCACCGGTGACACAAAGCCACCGTCATGCGCATATGACCCAACCTCCAGCAGCATCATGAGATTCAACACATGACACCTCCGCTGCCCTCTCCTCCATGGCATCCTCGGCAGCCAGGAAAGAGAATCTCAATCCGCTGGATCCCCCTAAACTAGGCGATCACTGGCGGCAGGGTGAGTCACCTTCAGGGCAGCGCTCTCATCCAATTCCTACGTTAGGTTTGCTACTACTGCATGGGGAGAGTGAGAGCAAGCTAGAGAGAAGAAAGGGGAGGGAGAGAACAGCCTTGCCTTCCAGCGGAAGATACCTATCAGATGTATCTCACAGACCAATTAGATACGTCGATGGTCAAATTTGGAAGTTTAATGAGATGCACTGTTGTGATTAAATTTGATCACGCTATATTGTAGAGGAAACTGTAATTCCCTTGAAATGAACAATATGCAACAGAGTAGTATAGAATCGCCACAAATTTTCCTTGCATTGGATATAAAACTCAGGCCCATGTTCCGTCTTTTTAAGTTTTAACTGTGTATATGCCCTAGCAGCGTGAACAAACTACTGGTCCTGCTAGAACAAGCGGCGGGCAAAGATGGGCGCCTGCTTGATACGTGCCAGTAAATTAGCATGATTACCTCGCAGAAAATATGGCCAATATTACCATTAAGCCTATTTACCAAAATCTAACCCCAAACTTTTGACTGTACGAAACAAAGAATCAATTCTACTGACAGATTTTTCTTTTGTTCGAGAAATCGTTTGTGCGTGTCTCGATGCATTAAAAGGAAAGGAATAACAGCCATTCAGGATTACAAGCCCTAAGGACCATGGAACTCCTGAACCAAGGTTACACGCCAGGCAGGAGGAGCTGGAGTTTTGCCGCACGGGCGAAACCCAGCAAGTCGCCTCCGTGCTACGCTAGGTCTAGCCCTACTGAAGGATACATCATTGTGATGCTTCCGTAAGCACCAGGCCGTCATTTGAATGTGTCAGACAACTGACAGAATAACATTACTCACATCAAAAGCAAAAGTTGTCCATCACCTCATAGTCTATGGTTTTCATTAGTTGCACATGGTTAACGACCTCTGACAAAGGCAGAAATTCAAGAATGCCTTGCACTGAACGACGGATATCAGTATACTTAAGTTGCTTTTTTACAGCACCAACTGATGCTGGAGTTCTCAAATTGAAATGTCCCAACTCCCCAGCAAAGCCACCTATAGTCTCCAAAACATGTCAAAACATATAATTGTTGGCATCGTCTCCACATGTATGAAACCGGCACTATTTACTGGCTCAAATGAGTAGTTCGTCATGAAGCTAGTACTTATACTGACTGCTGAATACTAATAAATAACATCTTCTAATTATTTTCAGATCCAAGTACTTTCAGAGAAAACTATTTTCAGATCCAACCCCCCAGTTCCAAAATAAAACGTGTATTAGTTTTTTGAAGAGGCAACCATGTTCATGTTTGACCAATTTTTTAGAAAAAAATATCAATATCTACAATACCGAATTTGTATGATTAGATTTATCATGAAAAGTATTTTTCATATTTTATTTATTTTATATTGCAGATGTTAATATTTTATTCTATAATCTTGGTCAAACATACATAAGTTTGACTTGCACGAACACTGATGCACCTTTTATATTCTGGAACGAATAACAGCACACAATAGATTACGGGTACCTGGTAGGTATTCCTGCTTAGAGATACAACCACAGAAAAGCAGAGCAGAACAGCACAAATGCCCTTTACCCATTGACACTACAATTAGTTTCAAAGCTACAATTTCGCAAAATCATGAACAAAAGAAGAAAAAAATGGCAAACTGAATGTAACGAAGCAAGCTTTTACAGGTAACAGGGGATATCTCTTATAATTGTTATGAACTTCATGAATTTGTACCTGAGAAAACAGCTGTGTATATCAACCAACATGATCTGCACATAGCTGAGATGACTGTGAGGGAAACTTTAGACTTCTCAGCCCAGTGCCAAGGTGTTGGAAGAAGACCAAGTAAGTCTATTGGACAGTCCTCACAAGAATTCATGATCAGAAATAAGTTCTTAAATAATCACAACATTTGTTGCTCACTAAATTTGGTTGCCCAAAGAAATACTCAAGGAGGTGAACACAAGGGAGAGTGTGGCTGGGATCATACCTGATGCGGACATCGATCTATACATGAAGGTAAAAAATCGTGTTTCCTATGTATTGGCTGGCATTATCCTTTCTCACTTTACAATTAAAAAAAAGCAGACCTGCTTATCTGAGTTACAAAGAACAAGGTAATTCAACGTCGAATGAATATTGGAACTGCTCTAGCAGAATAATATTTGGTTGTATTAAAGCTAAGCTAGCTTTTCATTTTTCATCAGTCAACACTTCTGTTTCTGTTTCTACAAATTAAACATAACTGTTTTTCAAAAGTAAAGCGGCTAATGCAGGTAGTAGCAGTTGAAGCTTCAGAGCGAAGCCTACAGACAGATTATATTTTGAAGGTAACTCTTGCCAAAACATATAAGTTTATGCATAACTTGGTGCTGAAGGCAGATAGGAACAATATACTAACAGAATCACACTACTGATTTATTTGTAGATCATGGGGCTAGAGACATGCGCAGACACGATGGTTGGGGATGCAATGAGAAGAGGAATATCAGGGGGGCAGAAGAAAAGATTAACCACAGGTATAGTAAAGCCAATGGGAAATACATTAACCAACAACGGATCACCTTGTATATAATCTTTCACCTACTTGTACCAGCCGAGATGATTGTGGGACCCGCAAAAGCATACTTTATGGATGAAATATCAAATGGTCTGGATAGCTCTACCACTTTTCAAATAATCAATTGTTTCCAGCAACTGACAAACATCAGCGAGTACACGATGGTTATTTCACTTCTTCAACCAACACCTGAGGTATTTGATCTTTTCGATGACCTCATACTAATGGCAGAAGGGAAGATTATCTACCATGGCCCTCGAAATGAAGCCCTCAATTTTTTTGAGGAGTGTGGGTTCAAATGCCCAGAAAGAAAAGCGGCAGCTGACTTTCTCCAAGAGGTAATTGTTCTCAATCACAAAAATAACTGCAGCAACTGAGATGATTTGCATGTTGATGAAACCAGTTAACCAGTTTTTTTTTCTAATTTGAAATCATTAGATCTTGTCCAGGAAGGACCAAGAACAGTACTGGTTGGGTCCACATGAATCATACAGATATATCTCACCTCATGAATTATCAAGCATGTTCAAGGAGAATCACAGGGGGAGAAAACTACATGAACAAAGTGTACCTCCCAAAAGCCAGTTCGGCAAGGAAGCTTTAGCATTCAATAAGTATTCGCTACGAAAACTGGAAATGTTCAAAGCCTGTGGAGCAAGGGAAGCACTCCTAATGAAAAGGAATATGTTTGTTTATGTCTTCAAAACAGGCCAGGTTACACTTCATTCTGAGGCACTTTCCTGTACAAAGTAAATTATGAGTCCAAACTGAGATTTACTCCTTGATGCAGCTTGCCATTATTGCACTCGTAACAATGTCTGTATTCCTTCGAACTCGCATGACAATAAGTTTCACTCATGCAAATTACTATATGGGAGCATTATTTTTTTCCATCTTCATGATTATGCTAAATGGCATACCAGAGATGAGCATGCAGATTGGGAGACTCCCAAGTTTTTACAAACAAAAGAGCTACTATTTCTATTCATCATGGGCATATGCAATACCAGCTTCAGTCCTAAAGGTCCCTGTTTCCATACTGGATTCGCTTGTATGGATATCTATCACATATTATGGTATTGGTTATACACCTACTGTTTCAAGGTAAATATGGAAATTTCTCAAGCTTACAATGATAAGAACAAACATTGAGAAACTCTAACATATTTTATTTATATTCATTTCTAGGTTCTTCTGCCAGTTTCTGATACTTTGTCTTCTCCATCATTCAGTCACCTCGCAGTATCGATTTATTGCTTCATACTTCCAAACACCTATTGTGTCTTTCTTCTACCTTTTTCTTGCTCTAACAGTATTCCTTACATTCGGAGGCTTCATTCTTCCCAAGAGTAAGATAACCATTGCTCATTGAATGCATATAACTTATAAGCCTAGCAAATCTGAACAAATTTGTTACTTTATTGTCCCAGCCTCCATGCCAGAATGGCTAAACTGGGGATTTTGGATATCTCCAATGGCATATGCAGAAATCAGCATAGTTATTAACGAGTTCTTGGCACCAAGATGGCAGAAGGTGAAATGATTTTTTTTTTCAAATAAAATATTGAGTGATCAGCTGGTGTCAAGCATCTAACATCATTGCTACTTGCATTATTTTCAGGAAAGTATTCAAAACATAACAATTGGGAACCAAATCCTGGTTAATCACGGCCTATATTACAGTTGGCATTTTTATTGGATATCCTTTGGAGCCTTGCTTGGATCTATTCTTTTATTTTATATCGCTTTTGGATTGGCACTAGATTACAGAACACGTAAGTTTGCTACTAATGAACAAAGTGCATATATATTGGGCTTGGGCTCCATGGTGCCCAGGCAACATGATTTGAAATACAGCAAATTTGTGTAATGCATTTAGGAAATTCCTATTTGGGGTGATATAACTGGTTGTCATTGCTGGGTATAATTTCTAAATATCTACTCGATCCCAAATATTTTTGGTAAACTCATCCATATAGCAGTTTTATATACATACAGGTACCTAGAATCCAAGCTTGCTTGGAATAAATTAGACTTCACAAATTTTCATGCAATATATCTCGATGGATCTGGATACAGGAATATAGTGCTGAGGCACTATGGAGCACCAGTTAATTAGACTTTATACATGAATGTTACTTACTTTAGAATCCTACTATAATTTTGCCAATTTCAGCTACAGAAGAATATCATGGAAGCAGGCCTACAAAGAGCTTATGTCAACAGCAGGAAAAAGATTCCACTATTCAAAATGAATCTGATGATCAATCAAATATTTCCAAAGGTAAAGACATAAACATCTCAATAGTAATTAATAGTAACAAATATGAAGGTCCCATAAAAGTGCATGATTCTTCAATGCATTCATCTTATTGCAGCAAAGATGACTATACCAACTATGCATCTTCCAATTACATTCCACAATCTGAACTACTACATTGATACCCCACCGGTAATTAAGCAAGCCCCCTATACATTTGCTTTGTAGTTTTTTATATTTCTTGCCTGGTTCGTATTTGATGATGGAGGTACGTAAGAAATGTACTCTCTTGTAGGAAATGCTGAAACAAGGCTATCCAACAAGAAGACTTCGACTGCTTAATAACATAACTGGAGCTTTACGTCCCGGTGTTCTTTCTGCACTAATGGGTGTTAGTGGAGCTGGGAAGACAACTCTACTAGATGTATTAGCAGGAAGGAAAACAGGAGGTTATATTGAAGGGGACATAAGAATAGGTGGATATCCCAAGGTGCAGGAAACATTTGTCAGAATCTTGGGTTACTGCGAACAAGTCGACATACATTCCCCACAGCTTACAGTTGAAGAGTCTGTAACTTATTCTGCGTGGCTTCGTCTGCCTTCTCATGTCGACAAACAAACAAGATCTGTATGTCATCAGTCTCAGAGATATATCGAATTTAATAAGCATAGCACTAGATGGATAAACAAGAGGCTTACCTAAGAAACTAACAATATTCTTCTTTTTCCTCTCATAGAAATTTGTTGCTGAAGTCCTTGAAACTGTTGAACTAGATCAAATAAAAGATGTCTTAGTGGGGTCACCACAGAAAAATGGATTGTCCATGGAGCAGAGAAAGAGGCTAACGATTGCAGTCGAGCTTGTTTCAAACCCATCAATCATACTAATGGATGAACCAACAACAGGTTTAGATACAAGGTCAGCAGCCATTGTTATTCGTGCAGTCAAAAATATTTGTGAAACAGGAAGGACGGTAGTCTGTACAATCCATCAGCCGAGCACTGAAATTTTTGAGGCATTTGATGAGGTAATTTAACTTTCCAAATATATTAGTATATTAAACACAATCAACACAAATAAATTTTTATTATATATATCAAGCACGATCAACACAATTTATTTTTTCTGGAAACATCAAATATGTCTAGTTTCAAAACTATTGGGATTAAATAAAGCTCTTGCCTTCAGCAGAGCTGGGCTAAGCTTAAGATGCACTACCTCTGTAACCAAATATAAGACGTTTTTGCAGTTCAAATTGAACTGCAAAAACGTCTTATATTTAGTTACAGATGTAGTACATTATTAGTTACCCAAAATTTAAAACACATGTCTTTTGTTCATGCCTTTCTAGTAAATAATAATGATAGGAAATAATAGGATCAAAATTTGCAATATAAGCCTGTCAAGATTTCACTTTGCACAACCTAGACTTCAAATTGCACTTTTGTCCCCTCAAATGATCAATTATGTGCAACAAAACCCTTCAACTTAAACTTTGCTTATATGAAACCTTCTCTTATTTGGTTTTGTTAGATCCAGCATTTTATACTGAAAATACCTAATCAGACCCCTTTGAATAATATATCTATGAATAAACATTGATTTGAGCTAAGTAGGATTGGTATCTAAATTATAGTAAGACGCTTAACAACTACTCCCTAAAAAGGGCAGCCCGGTGCATGTAGCTCCCGCTTGCGCAGGGTCCGGGGAAGGGTCCGACCACTTTGGGTCTATAGTACGCAGCCTTTCCCTACATTTCTGTAAGAGGCTGTTTCCAGGACTTGAACCCGTGACCTCTTGGTCACAAGGCAGCAGCTTTACCACTGCGCCAAGGCTCCCCTTCGCTTAACAACTACTCCCTCCGTTCCTAAATGTAAGTCTTTGTAGAGATTCCACTATGAACCACATACGGATGTATATAGATGCATTTTAAGTTTAGATTCATTCATTTTGCTCCGTATGTAGTCCACCTGATGAAATCCCTACAAAGACTTGTATTTAAGAACGGAGGGAGTATTTGCTACTCCCTCTGTCTCAAAATGTAAGACATTTTTTGACCCTTTGAATAATAGAGATATAAACATTGATTTGAGCTAAGTAGGATTGGATCTAAATTATAGTAAGATGCTTAACAACTACTCCCTCCGTCCCAAAATAAGTGTCTCAACTTTGTACTGACACTTATTTTGAGACGGAGGGAGTATTTACTACTCCCTAAGGCAGCCCTGCGCAGGTTCCGTGAAAGGGTCCGACCACTTTGGATCTATAGTACGCAGCCTTTCCCTACATTTCTGTAAGAGGCTGTTTCCAGGACTTGAACCAAGGCAGCAGCTTTACCACTGCGCCAAGGCTCCCCTTCGGAGTATTTACTACTCCCTCTGTGTAAAAATATAAGACGCTTTTTGACAT
>NC_057803.1:663800215-663840478 GCF_018294505.1 Triticum aestivum
CTCCGTATGTAGTCCACCTGATGAAATCCCTACAAAGACTTGTATTTAAGAACGGAGGGAGTATTTGCTACTCCCTCTGTCTCAAAATGTAAGACATTTTTTGACCCTTTGAATAATAGAGATATAAACATTGATTTGAGCTAAGTAGGATTGGATCTAAATTATAGTAAGATGCTTAACAACTACTCCCTAAGGCAGCCCTGCGCAGGTTCCGTGAAAGGGTCCGACCACTTTGGATCTATAGTACGCAGCCTTTCCCTACATTTCTGTAAGAGGCTGTTTCCAGGACTTGAACCAAGGCAGCAGCTTTACCACTGCGCCAAGGCTCCCCTTCGGAGTATTTACTACTCCCTCTGTGTAAAAATATAAGACGCTTTTTGACATTATCATAGTGTCAAAAAACGCCTTACATTTTGTGACAGAGGGAGCATCTACCATCAATTTTCTGTTTCGGGAGAACTTTTCTTACCTTAAACATTTGGACTTTGGGTATAAAAACAACCCCACTATATCAGTCCGCATGAAGAATAAAGTATAAACATACAATGACATGTTTTGATCTCTTAATTATTTGAACGTCTATGTGTTCAATGTCAGTTAATTTTTATCTCTTATTTGAACTAAGTGTCCACACTGACACAAATTTGTCATCGCATCGCCAAAATTTGGACTTACTGGGCTTGAATACAGAACTAAAACAATTTTGAGGGCTTATACTGCAAAGTCACCGAATAGAATATTTTTTGGTTTCCTGAATGTGCAAAAGCAAACCATTTCTATCAGAAACATTCCTATAATGAATTCCTTAGCCCAAAGTCGTATCTCTTTGATTAATAAAATGAGTAGGCCCAAATAATTCGACTGGGGTCGTTGCTGACCCATACCACATAGCTGTAGGTGGTTCCAAGGGTTGGGTTGTTCGCCCATTAATACGGTACGTGAGCGGAAATAGTGTAACAAATAGAAATTGGTATAGTATAGGAAATCCGTAAAATCTCAGATCTATATGTTTATCACAAATCGACGTGACTACGGACAGTTTATATTTGCTACTTCTCTGTTTATACAATAACAAAAGGGTATATATTTTCTTTATTACAGGGCTAGTTGTAGTCAAAAGTTGCCTATAATGCATGTGGTAAATTTTCTTGCAGCTCATATTAATGAAAACCGGTGGGAAAACAATCTACAATGGACCAATAGGAGAGCGCTCCTGCAAAGTGATTGAGTACTTTGAGGCAAGTTTCTTGAACATATTTCCACAAATGTATCTGCCTTTTCTTGATTATTCATTTTCCCTGTTTTTTCTGGAATTGGGACATTAAACGTGAGAGTTCCAAAGTTACAAACCCCAAAACCAGTGCTCAAATGTTCAACATGCCATGGCCAAAACACTTAAGTCAACTATAGCAGTCATTTGTGTTCAATATGTAACTTGGCTAACAATTCACATGAAATATATAGGTTAATCAAAATTTTGATGTGATCATATGCATTTCACATGTTGAACTTAAAAGCAAATGTGATAATAAACGTGCAGATTGGCAAGGGAAACTAAAAACATACTGAAGAACTTTGTTTGCATATCTATGTATGTGTTTCGGTGTTTTCAGAGAGGAAGCACGGTTGTGGCATGGCTCTGCCATATTTGTGACATGTGTCCTTTGATTCTAATAGATTGATTTTTGCTTGTCCACTTGATAGAAAATTTCTGGAGTCCCAAAAATAAAGAGTAACTGCAATCCAGCTACCTGGATGATGGATGTAACATCGACATCAATGGAGGTTCAACACAACATGGACTTTGCAATTTTGTATGAAGAGTCGTCACTGCATAGGTACATATCTTGTGGATTTAGTTAGAATATCGAGCAAAAGACAACATATATGAATAGCTTAAGCAAAATAAAATTCATCTACTCCCTCTGCTCACTTTTATAAGGCTTTGTAGATATTTCAGACATTGTGCAAAACAGCTTAATTTTACTTGTCTGAAACGACTTATAAAAGTGAACGGAGGGAGTAGCAAAAATTTTAGCCAAACAAAATACCTCCATTTGAAGTTTCGAAGAATTAAAGTTACTTTTCTGCAGAGAAGCTGAAGATCTAGTGGAGCAGCTAAGTATCCCATTACCAAATTCAGAAAATCTACGCTTCTCCCATAGTTTTGCACAGAATGGCTGGATTCAACTTAAAGCTTGCTTGTGGAAACAAAACATAACTTACTGGAGAAGTCCTCAGTATAACTTGAGGCGCATTATGATGACTGTCATATCTGCCCTGATCTACGGAGTATTGTTCTGGAAGCATGCAAAAGTATTGTAAGTCCACTACTTTGTTATCCACAACATTGCACATCAGTTGACTTCACAGACTCATTGCAAAATTATTCTAACTTTCTCTTATCTCTTCTAAGAAACAACGAGCAGGACATGCTCAGTGTTTTTGGTGCAATGTATTTGGGTTTCACAACCATAGGCGCTTATAATGATCAGACAATCATACCATTCAGTACGACTGAGCGTATTGTAATGTATCGTGAGAAATTTGCAGGAATGTATTCATCTTGGTCATATTCATTCGCACAGGTCAGAAAATGATCACAAGCTTGTAAGAGAAGTAAAATATACATTGACGCTGATGCTCATATTTATTCACCTTTTACAGGCTTTCATTGAGATACCCTATGTATTTATCCAAGTGGTACTGTATACGTTAATTGTCTATCCGTCAACTGGTTATTATTGGACAGCACACAAATTCCTATGGTTCTTCTACACTACATTTTGTTCAATTCTCTCCTATGTTTATGTTGGGTTGCTTCTTGTTTCAATAACCCCCAATGTTCAAGTAGCTACCATACTGGCTTCATTTTTCAACACCATGCAAACACTATTCTCAGGATTTATTTTACCTGCACCTGTAAGTCTTTATCTCCTCCCAATATCGTAAACTTTTAGACTCTCCAAGATGTAACTGGCACTTCTTTTTGTTAGCAAAAATATGGCTGCCCACCTTGAATATATACCAACTAATAAAATAACAACCTAAATGAGAAATTGTAATTGACGAGATTTTGTAGTGTAATTAAGTAATAATATTATGGAACTAATAAAGGTCTAATAGGGCATTATGGGCTTTTGGGCTTTACTTTATTCCAGAGTTCATGTTCGTGTAGAAGTCTCCTATTCCCCCGCAAAAAAAAAGAAGTCTCCTATTGTACTAGATCTAGGTTACCCTTATAGGCATCCTATTAATGCATTCTGCCTTACAAAGGTATCAAATTAGGTTTTAGGGTTTTTATCCTGGTAAACATTTCTTTATCTTTTTTTTGTCAATATTCACCTTTGCAACTTCCCCACCATGACACCTTTTTTTCCTTCTGCCCCAGATCCTCAATTTTACTGATTGCTTAATTTTTGTGGTCGATCAACCGATCTATCCTCCTGATAGATCTTAGTTTTGGGAATATTTAAGTAGTAATATGTCAAAACAATACAAGGACCAACCGCAACTATAAGGCATCACTGGATGACGATACACAGAACCACTCCAATGTTAGTTTAACATCATAATAGTTACAGACATACCATCTTCAGTTTCATCATTAATACTTTCATTTCTATTTTCTATGTTGGAAATTGATAATTATTCCAGCATTGTTCAATAGAATAATCATGTTCTGTTCAATTGTTAGGGAAGAATCCTGAATAGAGGAAAGCACTAATATGCATTTTCAATTCACGTTGCAGCAAATCCCAAAGTGGTGGACTTGGCTCTACTATCTCACTCCTACATCTTGGGCACTCAATGCCCTCTTGACATCACAATACGGAAACATAGAAAAAGAGGTGAAAGCATTTGGAGAAACTAAATCAGTTTCAATCTTCTTGAATGACTATTTTGGGTTTCATCAAGACAAGTTGAGCATAGTAGCAACTGTCCTCGTTGCCTTTCCTTTTGTGTTGATAATCTTGTTTTCGTTGTCCATTGAGAAACTTAATTTCCAGAAGAGGTAAGCAAGTTCTGACATTCCAACAGACATGAATCTGTACATGTTAAGAGATATAGCTACTTGCCTTTTTTCCAACTGCGAAATGCAGAATCAGAGCTGATTGGGTGGCTATTTTTCTCAAATCTGATGGGTAAACCTCGTGAATAAGTAATTGTGTACAATAACTTGATTGTGCTAAGTATGATTGTGAGTTGTAATCTTTTTGTTTCACCGTTCAGAAGAATTTGATGGTTACAATTCATGTAACCTGCTTTGAAGAGGATTTTGCAATTGTGTTATGCCTTAGATTACTGAATGCATCAACAGGAAAATGAGAACCTAACTGAATGAACCGACGATTCAAAGCGGGCCTAAGCACAGATAACAAAAAGCTAACTTGGATTCCCGCACCGTCATCATCATGCCTTAGTATCCGCGCAAGGTGTGTGAGTGGTGGGTGGTTTCTAAAGAGAAACTTGGCCACACATCACGGCGCGCGGGGCGCCATTTGGATTTCCTTTGAGCTATATAAAACGGGAACAGCAGCATGGAATGGTACACTTCTCTCACTTTCGCCCATCTTCGTCTTGCTCGTGTGCTCACTCCGCCTTTGCAAACAAAGCTGCTCGCATCAAGCTTTTCTCCCCTCCCTCTATTAGACAAGTTGAAGCCAGACACACCCGATGGCGCGCAGAGGTTCAAGCCGAAGGAGAGGAGGCAGCGCAACCACCAAGGGTGCTACCAGCAAGAAGGGTGCCACTAGCAAGGGCGCCGCCAACGACACAAAAGGGAAATGGGTCACTTCGTCGGCGACATAACATCGTCGACACAGGATCAACTGACAAAGCTCGCCGACTACTGCTTCTTCCTGAAGCAAATGGAAGTTCACTAGTGTTCACCGCTGCGGGAGCAGATCGTGCCAGCGCCAAGCCCGGACGACCGGGTATTCCTAGCCCCTTTCTTGGTGTGAGGCTTCTCTTTGCCTCTCCATGAGTTTTTTCATGGGTAGCTTTTCTTCTACGAGGCCAATAATATGTCACATCACGTGACATTGGTCGCAAATCAAACTGGCAAGAGGAGTCGATACCGCGAAAGTCCCATGTAGGAGATGCTCCAGCAATCCCATGCCTTCGATGCAAGTGATTGCCATTAGTAAATCTGGGAATGGCTAATGGCCCCCACAATACACCACTAGTTGCCACAACACAGCTAGGGCTGCAGTAAGCCGCCACAAACTCCGGTGAACATGCATGATCTGCCAGCCAGCATCGTCGGCACTGCAACCGTGCACCACCGCAGCCATGCCGCAACATAGCGATGATCACCGCCACCCGCCATCACGCAAGCAACCAGTGAAATCACAACCAACCACGGACTCGCCAACCAGGCCAAGCTCCAATATAATGCCCACAAGGAGGAACATAGACGCCGAGCACCGCCATCATTCGATCTGGGCAAACCGGAACCTAGGGTTTCCGCTAAAGCATTCTGAGAGAGGAGCCAAGGACTGCATCTAGACACCTTCAGCAAGGGAACGACATCCGCAGGCGCCACCGTCATTGGCTTCGACCGAGCGAAGCCTAGCTTTCGCGGACAGACCCATCCCTCCTTCCCCAAATCGAACCTAGCCACCTACCATGCCCACCACTGCCGCCAACATGACCACTAGTGAAGGAGACCACCAAGTCCACAGACCCCTAGGCCTATGGCGTCCAGATATAAAGCCAAGATTCATGGCTAAGGTGCCGCATGCCTTGTTGCAAGAGAAGAGCATGCCATGCCCCAACATCGGCGGGATCCGCTGTCGAGGAAGAGTCGTCGTTCCACTAATCCACGACAAGCTGTTGCACCGCAAAGAAGGTGGTCGCGACCACGATGATGCGTCACATGGACCTCTGTACCGAGAGGCGCCATCATTGACGGGGGAAAGGGTCGTCCTTCCAATGGACCTGATGGAAAAACGTCATGCGAGGAGCCCTGTCAGTGTCCTCCGACAATGGTGAGAAGGTATGGGACGTGGAGGGCTGCTGTTAGGTGGTTTCGCCCATGACGCCTGGAAGATCACACGAGGGTTGGGGATTGCTGGAAGGCAATGCAGGGGACAATACAATTATAACACATTAGTTCAAAAAATCGGCTATGAGTTGATTGGCACAAAAGAAATTATTCTTGGCATCGAGTCTCATGGTGGATGTAGTTGTTAGGCATATCAACATGAGTTGTCGATAGTACGTCAGTACGTCCCCTAGAGCTTTGTGCGGGGGGCTTTTGGGGGGAAATGGCAGCAAAGGGGGCGCGGGAGAGTTTGCTTTCTGTCACCGACAGGCGGGCCAGGGGCGGACAAGCGTGTGCGTCCCGCCCGTCCGCGCAATGTCCGTTTCACCCCAAAATCGGCACAAACTTGGGCCGGGAATGGGTCGAAAGCGGACACAAAACGGACAAAAGTCCGTTTGCTCCCGCGCGTTGGGTCGCCCGATTTGTCCCTTTTACCCCAAACGGACGGGGCCGGATAGGATGGGGTCGTGCGGTGGAGTTGGCCTAAGAGCATCTCCAACGGATGACATATAATAATAGGGCACTAAAGAGTAGGTTTTAAGGCACCAAAAAAGATTCTACCATAGCAGACGATGTAAAATAGGTCACCGGAAAAATTTCTGCCATAGTAGGGCAACATTATTGCATATTTCGACATTTTCAAACTTCTAACTGTTCAAAGTTAAACTAACAGTACTAAGATAGATACAATATTCATCATCACTACTACGATAGAGGTCTCAAGTCAATATCGTCGGCTTTGTCGTCGTCCAACTCAAGCTTGATCACCCGTGAGGGGCCAGCCTCATCCTCCTCCTTGAGAACCTTCTTGCATTGCACATCCCTACTGGCAAAGAATTCATATTCCACCTGCACAAGGTGCGGATTTTCCACGGCGAACCTCGCCATAGCCACCACATCACTCTCATGGGCGGTCTGCTGCACCATGATGAGGCAGCCATCTTCTCCTCGTGAAACACAATCCCCAATTCAGGAGCGATGAACTCCGCCACCTCTCGCTCATGACTCGGGAAAGTGTGCTCCGACTTTGGCCAGCGGCCACGGCGTCATACATGCGCGCAGCGAGCTTTGTTGTCTTGAAGGTCCTGAGCCAGTGTTGCATCCCATCGCACAAGATATCGACAGCGTAGCCATGGGACTACAAACCCAAACGCAGTGGAAGACCATGCTGCTCCTCGGCTTGGCGTCGCGGCGCAACATCTTCAGCTCGGCGATGGCGGTGGTCGACGGCTGAGACGAATGAGGGTGGTGGATCTGGCGGCAGTGGCGGCCAAATGGCGTGGTGTGGCGGATGATTTGGAGAACGTGGTGGTGCAGCAGCCGATTCGACAAAAGGGGTGGTGGTTCCGGTGGCGGTGGTGGCTGTATTCGATAGCGTCGTCGGCAAGGCAGAGGAAGCGGCTAGGGGGGTTCACGCGGCGGTCGAGCTAAGCGCGGCTGAGGTTTTTGTTTTGCGGCAACTGCGCAATTGTTGTATATTTCGAGAACAAGAGGACTGCCCCAAAAAATTCCAGCACAATATAGGGATAGGGCATCTGCTGGAGCACCATTTTGGGTCCAAATGCCATAAAACGGTTTTTTAGGCAGTTGCCCCATTTTGCATCATCTGGTAGAGATGCTCTAAGAGTTTTCAACCTTTTATGGGCTTCTCTTGTTCTATGTTTTACGCATGCTTTTTACCTATGTTTATGTTCATAACATGGTTAGATCTATTTAACCCCCTAAACTATACAGTAATAAACATTTTTTCCCGGATCTTTTGTTCGGACAATTAACACCCCTACAGGCTTATACGTGAAACGGTTTGGTTGAGGCCCTAACGACGCCACATGGGCTTGTTTTGTTGATGTAGACATGATTAAAGACAAGACTCAAATTGTACATCTCTCCTTTTCTTTCATGATGTTGCCCAATGATTTAATATACAGTCACACGAGATAAGCGACCGCCTGTACTAAAAAGAAACGGACTGCGCTATTTCTCCCAATTGCCCAAACCCTCGATGCAAGGTTTTCCTTCTCCAAATCATGAACTTGGCCATAGTAAACGCAAACTCAAGCTCTTCCGCTAGGGATATAAATGGCCCAAATAATGTGTCCCTTTCTACACTAGATAATGCCCTAATGCCCCATTTATCAATGCAAGTGTTATTCATAACATGGTGCCCACAGCATCTTTTGAGTTTTTCTAAGGTTTCTTTTTGGATCATCGAACATTTAGGGCAAATTCTTTTATGGGAGAATTTAAAATTTCTATCTAGAAAGAAGCATAAATGATCATACGAAGGAATCTTAGCCTCCCTGCCGCTAGCAAAAAAGTGCACACGTACACCGTCATTTTCACCTGCAACCAGGGGTGGCGATGGCAGTGATGCACCCCACACCCCGCTTTCCCCCTCTCCTCCCTTCCACCCTCTCCTTGGATGGATGCCCCCATCCTACGACATCGATCTACGTCGCGTGGCCTTGGCTCCGGCGGTTGATGCCTCACATGGGCTCCGGTGTGGGGTTGGGTGTGGAGCCTACTCGTCAAACCACGACCTCTCTCATCATAGTCCAACATAGGTTGGACGCACTCCGACTCTCCGCTCAACCTCCCGCTCTGAGGCCCACGGCGTGTTGCAGCTATCCATGCCATCCTCTCCACCTTCGGCTTAGGGTGGCCCTGAACCCCTGAATCAAGGTTGCGAGTGCTTCAGGCTTGGCTCCTCGGCATGTCAGGATGGATCTAATACATGCTTCGAGAGAAAACCCTGTTGACCTATGTATGAGCCAACCACCGTAGCGTCAACCCATATACCTCCATGGAGTGGTCTTCAAGATGTGCAGCGTGGATTTGCTCTACCAAGGCTACCCCTTGGTGCTATGGAGTGTCTTGGTGGTGCGTTTGGGTCTGAATCGTGGTGTGTGCTCCTGGAAAACACTGTGCTCGATCTCATTTCAGGCAACCATGGCGGTGCTTTCTAGCATTGTAACACTCCTGGGAGGCGTGGTCTTGGAGATACAACTCCTCGGTGTGTGCTCCAGGCCAAAGCTCAATGATGACATCCTTTGTGGACGTTGTTCCCCTTCTTGAAGGCTTCATCTTGTTGGCCCTGCCCTTGCCATGTCATGGGTTCTCATACCATGTTGGTGGCTATAATTGTGGTCCAGTGGTACACTTTGGTGTCACCCGTGCCACCATCCGTACACTCCCCCTATCCATCATCTGGTGCCTTCAAAGTTGACACTTCGTTGTTGTGCAATCTCAAATCTCTCCCATGGTGAATAGTTTGTTGCCTTGAGCTTCATGTTCTCTATGTGGTAGCGACCCCACCTTGCAAGTTGTTCCGGTTGTCGCATGTGGGGGAGCTCCAGTCAAGGTTCATGCCTATCGGTGGTCTCACAGCTTGTATTGATCCAGTATCATGCCCATGTAGCAAAACTTGTAGTCATATCAATGGCACTCATTGATTGTGTTTGCTCCTACATCACATTGTGGGGATACTTGCAAGGTCTTGGTATTGTGATACCCTTCGACAGCGCCCTACATCTATTTGTGACTCGTGGTGGTGACCTTTGCATGCGCCAGCTGGACTATGCCTTGTCATGGGCACCCATTCCACTCTTCTTTTTTTTCCTTTGTTGCTTATGCGGTTTTCGATCCACTTTCTGTTATAAACTGAATCCCAATTAAGAATGTACTTACTTTTCACGAGTACAAAATAACAAGCCTCGCATCTGAATTGCGAATCATGGGTTTGCTCGTACACTTCATTTTCTATAAACTGCACAGTTGCGGCCTCTTTGATTTGCAGAATTGTAAAAATGCAGAAATAGCAAAAACACAGGATTGGAATGTCATGCCCATTTGAATCCTACAGGATTTGAGTTTGTATGGTTGCATCTCAGGAAAAACAAATGATATTTTTCAAGAGATTGGATTGGACGCTGGATAGATTTTCTGTGGAATGTAGTTGGAGTGGATGCTAGATAGATTTTCTATGGAATGTAGGAAAAATCCCAATAGGATTCAATACTACGAATGAAACCACCGGCATATGAAAAATTTGAAGGATTGTAATCCACCGAAAATCCTATGAAAATCATTTGAATCGAAGAGGCACTGAAGCAACAATATAAGGTACCTTCTGAAATAATTAATACCTAGCAAACAATATAAGGCTAAATGGCCCTGGCGTACCTGACTGGTCCTCCTTCCACCCTTTTGCTTCCCGTCCTCTCCAAATGCCCCATGGTCGGTCTTCTTGGTCTGGCCGCGGTGGACAGGCAGCACCGGCCGGATCTGGGAGGCAGACGGGCCGCTGCGGAGAATGGGGACGGCCACCGCTGCTTGTCGGGCAGGGACGGCGAGATCACAGGGCGTCAGATCCAGACCTCCTTCACGCAGCCGTGCTTCCCCGTCTGAATCAGACAGTGAGAAGGGGAGGGCGCAGGGCAAGAGGCAGCGGCGCTGGGAGGGAGCTCTGGAGGCACGAGATTGGGGATCACCGATGCAAGAGGCGGCGGCGCCGGGAGGGAGCTCCGGGGGCACGAGATTGGGGATCCCCGATTCATGGTGGAGGACTGGAGGTCAGCAAGTGGAACTGACGGGTGGGCCAAGTTTGACACTTTGCGTCAACCTACGGCAAAGATTTGAGGCCAATGGCAAAATCATAATGCCACGTGATGAATTTGTCTCAGCAAAGAGCAACTCCAACGCGCCAACCCCAACCGACGGTGATTTTGTCCGCATTTTGTTTGTTTAGATCAGCCATCCGTCGGTGTTTGCATTTTTTATCATTTTGGTCGGCAGTGTGTCCAACCGCCGACCTATATTTGTCGGCGTGGCCGGCTTGCCGTCCCTTTTCAATAAATATGCACACATTTTGCATTATTTTGGAAGCAAACATATAAAAAAATAGCATAATTTCATAATTAAATAATAGTTTCACATACTTTTACAAGCCAAATAAAAACTAAATTGTCTAAAATACATGTGAAAAAAAGATACATCTATTGGTTCCCAACATGAGCCCACGTATGATCAATCAAATCATTTTGCAGCTGCATGTGAGCTTCCCAATCACGCATTTCATGATTAAATTGGGTGAACTGTTCAAACGTTGCCGCTCCTCCATGCTCAGGCACAACATTCTCACCCTGAAACTGAAACTCTTGATCGTAGATATGTTTCGGGCGCTCATCTTCTACGATCATATTGTGCATGATCACACAAACAGTCATCACCTCCCACAGCTTCTTGGTGCTCCAAGTCCTAGTAGGATACCGAATGATGCCCCATCGATATTGCAAAACACCAATGGCACGCTCGACGTCCTTCCTAGCACTCTCTTGCTCTTGGGCAAATCTTTTCCTCTTCTCTCCGACAGGGTTGGGAATTGTCTTCACAATAGTGGTCCACTGAGATGTTCGCACACGAACACATCACCGTGTACCCTCGACGCCGGGGTGATGCACCGCAGCTCACGTCAAAGGAGAACCGGCCGAAAGCGCGGTACGCAGGCAATCCGGCGGGTGCTTTCGAGGACCCGAAACCCCACATGCCCGGGAGGACCCCGTCAGGGTGCGCGGTGGCTATGGGCTGCCCTAGGTCGACCTGATCGCTCTTAGGGTGTCGAGGTTCGCCGCTCTGCAACAAGAAGAACAAATAACGAGGAACGAGGAAGAAGAAAAGATAACAGATAAAAACTAGTAGATGATTTGTTCGATTGTGTGTTGTTCAATCGGCCGTCATCCCTTAGGTATATAAGAGGCGGATGGACTTCCTGCGCAAGGAAATGTTAGAATTCACGTTCAAAACTCTAGTTTGGGTCCATCGGAATCCGAACTTTCCAAAACTGTTCGGTTTACAACCTGGCTGCACCTTGCGGGTCACGTTTGTGGTAGTAAAGGACCTCGGATGGAAACGGACCCAAAAGCAATCTTGACCGTTTCGATGAGACGAACAACTTTCATGTTGAACGTTTTTTTTATCATAAGCCATCTCGAGGGGGTTTTCTACTGTTTTCCAAAGTATACAACAGAGAAATCCAAAACCCGGATGAACATCCCCAGAGTGTCCGGCCATCCTCGGAGAAATCCAAAACCTGGATGATTATTCCCGGAGTGCCCGGCCATCCTGATATAGACGCACATTTTTGGCTCTAACTTTTGCATACGAACTTCGTTTGAGATGTTTTTAATATCAAAATCAACCGCTTCAACGAGATGCACAACTTTAATGTTGAAACTTTTTCCATCTGAGGCAATCTTAATTGGGTTTCAAGCCATTCTTTAATCTGGTGTCAACATGAGCATCTCTGAACTTGTCATAACTTTTGCATCCAAATTTCGTTTTAGACCATCTTCATATCCATGTTGATCTTCTCAAAAAGAGCCATCCCATGGTGACTTTCAATAATAAGTTTGAGTTAATCTTGACATAGCTTCAAGCTACTCTTTATAATCGTGCCACTTTTGAGCGTAAACACATATCCTCCTGTTTTTCGGCAAAGCTAGCGTGCGGAAAAAATAACTTGTACATATGTGAGCCTTGCAGAACTTGTATATGGAGTCTAGGCATGTAGACTCGCTCATATAGACGTACTCATCAGTGAGATCACCGGGCACTCCGTATGCAAGCATCCGGATGGCTGCAGTGCAATTATGGTAAGATGAGAAGCCGACTTTAAAAGGGCATCCTCTTTGCACTCCCAATAGTTATAGTATCCGACCACCCCCTCTCTGATACGGTCGAAAAGATGCCTACTCATACGGAAACGCCGCCGGAATTTCTGATGTTTAAACAACGTGTTGGTTGTGTCAAAGTAGTCCTTCCAAAGAAGAAAATGGCCGCTCTCTTGTTTGCGATTCAACGTCGAAAGGTGCCACGGAACAACGACCGCTGGCTATTAAGGTGGTGATGGACCAACAAGGCAGCCAAGATCTCCTCCTTATCATTGGACGAGGAATCTGTTGGGGATCGTAGCAGAAATTTAAAATTTTCTACGCATCACCAAGATCAATCTATGGAGAGACTAGCAACGAGAGAGAGGGGAGTACATCTTCATACCTTTGAAGATCGCGATGCGGAAGCGTTACAAGAACGCGGATGAAGGAGTCGTACTCGTAGCGATTCAGATCGCGGTTGATTCCGATCTAAGCACCAAACAATGGCGCTTCTGCGTTCAACACACGTACAACCCGGGGACGTCTCCTCCTTCTTGATCCAGCAAGGGGAGAGGAGAAGTTGAGGGAGAACTCCGACAGCACGACGGCGTGGTGGTGATGGAGCTCGTGGTTCTACGGCAGGGCTTCGCCAAGCACTACAGAGGAAGAGGAGGTGTTGGGGGAGAGAGAGGGTTGCGCCAGGGGAAGGGTGCGGCTGCCCTCTCTCTCCCTCACTATATATAGGGGGAAGGGAGGAGGGGGAGGCGCCCTAGGGTTCCCTAGGGGAGGGGCGACGGCCACAGGGGAAACCCTAGATGGGTTTGGGCGCCCCCACCCCCTAGGAAACTTGCCCCCAAAGCCGGGAGGGGCGGCTGCCCTAGGGGTGGCGCCCCCACCTCTCCTGGTTACGTGAGATGGGGTAGGAGGGGCGCTCAGCCCCTTAGTGGGCTGATGTGCCCTCTCCCCTTGGCCTATAAGGCCCCCCAACGCTTGCCGGGGCCTCCGAAACCCCTTTTGGACACGCTGGTCATCACCTGGTACCCCCAGAACAATTCCAGACTCCAATACCCTTCATTCAATATACCGATCTTCACCTCCGGACCATTTCGGAGCTCCTCATCATGTCCGGGATCTCATCCGGGACTCCGAACAACCTTCGGTAACCACATACTATTTCCCATAACAACTCTAGCGTCACCGAACCTTAAGTGTGTAGACCCTACGGGTTCGGGAACCATGCAGACATGACCGAGACGTTCTCCGGTCAATAACCAACAACGGGATCTGGATACCCATGTTGGCTCCCACATGTTCCACGATGATCTCATCGGATGAACCACGATGTCAAGGATTCAAGCAATCCCGTATGCAATTCCCTTTGTCAATCGGTATGTTACTTGCCCGAGATTCGATCGTTGGTATCCCAATACCTTGTTCAATCTCGTTACCGGCAAGTCACTTTACTCGTTCCATAATGCATGATCCCGTGACTAACTACTTAGTCACATTGAGCTCATTATGATGATGCATTACCAAGTGGGCCCAGAGATACCTCTCTGTCATACGGAGTGACAAATCCCAGTCTCGATTCGTGCCAACCCAACAGACACTTTCAGAGATACCCGTAGTGCACCTTTATAGCCACCCAGTTACGTTGTGACGTTTGGTACACCCAAAGCACTCCTACGGTATCAGGGAGTTACACAATCTCATGGTCTAAGGAAATGATACTTGACATTAGAAAAGCTTTAGCAAACAAACTACACAATCTTGTGCTATGCTTAGGATTGGGTCTCGTCCATCACATCATTCTCCTAATGATGTGATCCCGTTATCAATGACATCCAATGTCCATGGTTAGGAAACCATGACCATCTGTTGATCAACGAGCTAGTCAACTAGAGGCTTACTAGGGACATGTTGTGGTCTATGTATTCACACATGTATTACGGTTTCCAGTTAATAGAATTATAGCATGAACAATAGACAATTATCATGAACAAGGAAATACAATAATAACCATTTTATTATTGCCTCTAGGGCATATTTCCAACAGTCTCCCACTTGCACTAGAGTCAATAATCTAGTTCACATCACTGTGTGATTGTAATGAATTCAACACCCATGGGGTTTGATCATATCTCGCTTGTGAGAGAGGTTATTAGTCAATGGGTCTGAATCTTCACTACTAGGGAAAACCTTATACACATAAATTTAGCAACAGCGCGGGTCAAAAAAGCGCGCTAGTGCTATATAGCAGTAGCGATTTAAGAGAAACCGCGCTACAGATACAAACTTAGCAGTAGAGCTGGTAGATGTGAAAGCGCTACTACTAATATTCCCATTGGCAGAATGATAGGCTACGCATAGCAGTAGCGGGTTTAGAAGAAACGCGCTACCGCTAGGGCATAATTAGCAGCGCGTTTCCAGGGAAGAGCGCTACTACTAATGGAAATAAAATAAGATGAAAAACAAATAGAAAAGTAAATGAAAATGAAAGAAATAGAAAAAGGAGAAAGGAAAAAATAAAATGTAAAGCAAAATAAACGAAAAAGCGAAAAATCAGAGGAAGGCATAGCAGCAGCGTGTGTTTGTAAGAGGCGCTATAGCTAACGTAGCTGCAGCGCGTGTCCTAGACCCCCGCTATAGAAACAGAAAAGGAAATTAAAAAAGGAAGAAATTTACATAGCTATAGCAGCAGCGCGTTTTGCAAAAACCGCTATAGCTATCTTAGCGATAGCACGTTTTGCGAAACGCGCTACCGCTAAGTTTGACTTAACCAAAAAACCGTTTCCCCTCGGCCACTTCTCCCCCAAATCCCTCAACCCACCCCGCGCGCCGCCGTCTCCCCGATTCACCGTCGCCCCACTTCGCCGCCGACGTCGACGCCACCAGAGCCGTGCGCCGTCAACGCCACCGGAGCCGCCGTCGACGCCACCTTCCTCGCCGTCACCGGAGACGCCCCTGCCTCCCTTGCCGTCACCGGAGACGCCCCTGCCTCCCTCGCCGTCACCGGAGACGCCCCTGCCTCCCTCGCCACCACTGCCTCCGTCGCCACCATCGGAGCCATCATCTGCAAGCCCCCACCCCTCCTCTCTCTCTCATGCATAGGTTAGCCAGTTTAATTAGGTTAATTATCTAGGTTAGGGCAAAAATTTAGTTAGGGCTTTGACAGAGAAGTAGTTAGGTTAACTAGTTTAATTAGGTTAATTATCTAGGTTAGTGCAAAAACTTAGTTAGGGCTTTGACAGAGAACTAGTCAGGTTAACTAGTTTAATTAGGTTAATTAACCAGGTTAATTAGTGCAAAAATTTATTTTAGGATTTGACAGAGAACTAGCTGCGTTAACTAGTTTAATTAGGGTTAATTATCTAGGTAAACTAGATTAACTAACTAGGTTAAATAGGTAGGTTAATTAGGTTCGTTGGATTAACAAGCTAGGTTAAGTAGATTGGCAAAGGTTTTTGATTTTTGAAAAGACCACTATTTTTCAAGGAAAAGAATTTAGGCAAATTTTATTTTTCATTGAAGTGGTCATGTTATATCTTTTCATTGAAGTTGTTCGATTGTGCCCAAGTGGCTTTGTTGTTTCCAGGGAATGATGCTGAGTGGCCTATGTTTTGCCGGAATGTTGATTCATTTTTGTTCCGGCAAATTTCAGGTTCTCGATTTGTCCATTTTTTAGCAAAGGTCATGCCGAAATTTCCCGTGAATTTCGGCATGACTTGTGCTACAAACTAGGACATATCGAGTGCCCGAGATTTGCCGCACCGGGAAGGAGTCAACATTCCTGCAAAACAATAGTCCTTTTTTATGTCATTATTCATTTTATTAGGTCTAGAATTAATTGACTAGATTTAATCATAGGAAACATGGCTAGCAACGATGAAGGACAGGGTTCTGGTGATTGCGACGACGCCTACCGGGCGGCAGACGAATTTTTTAGCCTTACCGACGATCAACAGATGTTGTTGCTAGGCCCACCGGTGGCATCGGGGACTGAGACCGACACGCAGACCGGTGCTGAGACCGACACGTAGACCGGTGTTGAGACTGAGACCGGCTCTGAGATTCAGACCGGCATCGAGACCGGCGCTGAGACCGGTGCTGCCTCGGGAGCGGAGCCGGTGTAGAACCGAAAGCAAAGAGGCAACGGGTTCCTAACAAACTCAGGACTACTAGACTGGTGGTCACGGCGGTGGACAACGGCAATTTTGAGCCAAAGGTGCCCGAGGAAGCGCGCGCGTGCTACGGCAATCAAATAGGCTACATCATACGGACAACCGCCACCATCAATGATGAGAATCTAAAGAAGATAGAAAATATGAGGAGCTCCCTCCTAAAGAAGTTTCACCAGATATTCTTGTTCCCGGGCCGGAATGAGAAGTATTATGAAGATCCAGACAAGGACCCGGCAATGAAGAAGATAAACAAACACGCCATGACCAAGTTTAGCAATGCGTTGGCCGCCTGGAAAAATCGAGTGAAAGCAAAGATCAACGACGGGGAACCCTACTCCGAGATTGTAAAGGATAGTCCGACAATCACGGAAGAGCAGTTTCAAATATTCAAGGAGGCTTGCGAGGCCGAAGCTGCCAAAGAAAAGTCTAAGTACATGAAGGGGCTTCAAAAGAGGAACATTGGGACCCACCACCTCGGAAGCCGTGGTTACGGTGGAAAGAGGTCCAAATGGGCCAAGGAGGACGCGGAAGCCGCGAGTTTGGGCATCCCAGACCCCTTGGCGGATTTCACCGTCCCGCAGGAGCGTGACGTCCTGAGGGCCCGGCACCATTGGGGCCCAGTGAAGAAGGTTTACGAGACAACACCGGTCATTACGGAGTTCATGAGGCTGCTGGTAATTTTAGTTTCTGATCAATTCGACTGCACACGTTAGTCATATTTGTAAACGATCCTTGTGCCTTTTGCAGAGAGAGCAGCACCGGATTGCGGCCGAAAGCGACTCGCCGTCTGAGGCATTGGCGAGGCCCAAGTGGGACACTCCATTCAACCGGGCGTTGAACATATTGAAACAACAACCGGTGGATACTCGACCGTCGTATGGACGCGTGCACGGTGTCGGAGACGGTGCCACGTGGAAGAAGTACTACCGTGAGACCACGGAGGAGAAAAAGGAAAGACGGAGGTTAACTGAAGAAAGCATCGACAAGAAGGTTGAGATTGCGGTCGAGAAGAAATCATCTCAGACAGTCGCAACAGCGATAGCTGCCGCAAAACAGGCGAGTGCAGATATATCTACTTCCTTGGTGACGGGCGTTTACACTTGGACAAGGCAAAATCCAGAAAAAAATGCAGAGGACTTTCCCCTTGCTGACTTCTTGGCCGCACCTGCTCCCGCACCGGCTCCCGCACCTGCTCCCGCACCGGCTCACGCACCGGCTCCCGCACCGGACGTGCTCGGTGGTGCCTCCTCTTTGGCTGAGCTCGACGCCCTCACGGTATCTGCCACACCGGCCCCCTTCAATATAAATGTATAATCTCCCGTTTTCGTTGCCTTTCGGATGTCTCACGTCGCAGACTTTTCTTTGCGGGCCGACGAAACCCCGTGCACCATATTGTACACCATCGGTGAACAAAAGGTGGACGTGGGGAAGGGGACGATAATGGAGCCGAAGGAACCATTGTTCCATAGCCGGTTGATCCCCCCGAACGTCTTCAAGGTTTCTGTGGCCAGTGTCAAACCGGGCCATGAGAATTTGCCTCCTCTAATACTAGTGGGGGATGACGACGAGACCCCGCGGCGGCTTGGTGATTGTTGCAATGGGTGGGTCCTGTTGTGGCCAAAGAGTCTGCTTCGTCTGGAGGCGGCCGGGAGCACACCCACGAGCACGCAGCCTCAGCAAGGTATGAACATCAACACCCCACCTACCCAATTAGCATCGAGTGTCGGGTTGGGTGATAGCGGACGGGGTAAGCAGGTGGCTCCATTAGTCGCTGATGGCGTCGCCATGGATGAGGATGAGGATGACGATGGCGCTGAACAGTATGTCTATACTGGCGCCTCCTCAGGGTTTGAGCATCATGAGTCGGTGCCTGAATTACCGTCTCAACGTATTATTGACGACCATCCGGTGGTAAATAAGCCTAGGAAGAGGGCGAGGAAAGGCAAAAAAGCTGATTCTATGATCCAGCCGCCTCAGCAGCCTCGGCTTCAGGACCGTGTAGATATCCCCGATGCTGATAAATGGCATATCCCCGGTCGACCAATCCTACCTGAAACAGCGCTACGGGCCAGATTCGGCGATCTAAGGAGACTTCATGACGATGTGCTGCGGGTAGAGAAAGGCCTCATCGCCTCGAAAGATCCAGGATACCCACTCTACGTGGTTAACGTTCCGCGGCAAATGTCGTACGTCGACGGCTTCCCCGCGGATAAGTTCTTCCTCCGATTCGATTACATATTCGACATGTTTCACGTGAAGAAGCTGGATTTTACGTTTGTCCGCCTTTATGCCTTGCACATGAACTACATCATTGGGGTTCAGCAGATACGTCATATATGTGTCGCTGACCCGTACTACATGCATGAGGGCTTCTTGGGAGTCTGTGCAGAGCAGCGTGAATACGCGAGGGATTACATCGTTAGTTTCATGCTCGCCAATAAGGACAAGGAGGCGATTCTCGTGCCTTATCATCCCGTGTAAGTCATCCGCGCTGCTATCCTTCCTTCGATTTCAATAATTCATTTGCACGGTGGAGGCTAATTAATTTGAGGTGTACTTATTTTGCGCAGCGGCGGGCGCGCCGTCCTCATCATCCTCTACCCCCGATTCTTCCACGCTCTTTACTTGGACTCGTCGAAGAACATTCACAAAAAGGATTACACCCACATCAAAGATGTTCTCGACAGTGCTATGTTTTACTACCAAGCAAGGGGTGGAGAGGTTAGGGACAAGAAGAGAAAGGGCGACAGGGCCGCCTTCAGCCATAAGACCGACTTCTGCTGCATCCAGCAACCGAACAATTCTCTTAATGATGGATTCTATGTCCTACACCACATGCTGGAGTATAGACGGGATCACCAGAACCTTCACATGGCACCTAGATCTGGCGATGCCCATATTCTGCAATGGGCAAAGGACATAGGAGATATCGAGGATCATCGACTTCGAGCTGAGTTCTATAACATCCAGCGCGAACTTGCCCAAATCATCATGAATGAGGTCGTCAGAAAAACAGGGATGTTCCATGCAGAAGGACAAATGTCGCGGGAAGACGTCCGAACATGGATAGCCTCTCAGCGTCTCGACATGAAGCCTTTCACTAAGCTCGATGACTATCTCCCTGACATGGATGGATGGCACGACATGATGGAGTGATTGTCGATATATGACAATGTGTCCGTTTAGTTCATACTTTTTTTTATGACAAAACTTTGAGTTATGCATGGTGAAACTTTATTTGTGATGTAATTAAACCGTCCTCCTCCTCGACTAGCGAAAATCACTCTAGTTAGGTCATTTTGGGTATGATGAACTTTGTTATTTATGCTTATGATATGTTGTTTCTATTTTTGCCAAGTCTGTCTCTTTCTGTTGCTCAACTATATATGTTGCATATCATCGACTCATGTGATGATGCAGGTGCATAGATCATAGATGGCGAAGAAGTGGTACGCTAGGAGTATATATATGACAAGTGGCTGGAGTGTCAGGCCCAGGTGTACCGGTTTTCGGTTTCCGAGCGACACGCAGTACTTAGTTTAGGTTCACGCTAATGCGAGAGAGGGATACGAACTCATGTACTCAAAGTGATAGCTATTCTCGCGTATATCATTGTTTAGATGGATGACGATGTATTTGCAAGTAATCGAGACTTGTATCGCTATTTTCGAGATTGATGACGAGAGACCACTTTGTGTTGGATGATGATTATGATGATGACATGATTTGATGAGACTAATTGTATGTATATGCTATGATTACATTTGTATGTGGATGATATGCTAAAGATTATTATATAAAGCCTATTCAAATACAAAACAAATAAAAAACAAATATGCAAGAAAAAAACTAATAAAACTAGTAGTAGCGAGGGGGCGAAATTTAGCAGTAGCGCCGACTTACTAGTAGCGCTTCCTGCTGAAAAGCGCCGCAGATAATATCAGTAGTGCCGTTTTCCAAAGAGCGCTACAGCTATTCATCAGTAGCAGTAGCGTGGGTCAACAGGCGCTACTGCTATACGTTAGCTGTAGCGCCTTATTAGTAGCGCCGGTACCCGCGCTACTGAGAGGGCCAAAACCCGCGCTGCTGCTAGGCTTTTCCCTAGTAGTGCTTTCAAATCCGTGTGTGCTTTACTAATCTCTATGTCATCTCCTAGATGCAGCTACCACGCTCTATTTGGAGCTATTCCAAATAACTGTTCTACTATATGATTTCGGTTTACTACTCAGAATAATCCAGATTAGTGTCAAAGTTCGCATCGGTGTAACCCTTTACGACGAACTCTTTTACCACCTCCATAATCGGGAAAATTCCTTAGTCCACTAGTTACTAAGGATATGTTTGACCGCTGTCTTGTTATCCATTCCTGGATCATTCTTGTACCCCTTGACTGACTCATGGCAAGGCACACTTCAGGTGCGGTACACAGCATAGCATACTGTAGAGCCTATGTCTGAAGCATAGGGGACGACCTTCGTCCATTCTCTCTCTTTTGCCGAGGTCATGTCTTAAGTCTTACTCAATACTCACACCTTATAACACAACCAAGAACTCCTTCTTCGTCGATCTATTTTAAACTTCTTCAAAATCTTGTCACGGCATGTATTCATTTGAAAGTATTATTGAGCGTTTTTGATCTATCCTTATAGATCTTGATGCTCAATGTTCAAGTAGCTTAAATCCAGATTTTCCATTGAAAAACACCTTTTCAAATACCCTATATGCTTTCTAGAAATTCTATATCATTTCTGATCAACAATACGTCAACAACATATACTCATCAAAAATTCTATATAGTGCTCCCACTCACTTCTTTGGAAATACAAGTTTCTCATAAACTTTGTATAAATCCAAAATCTTTGATCATCTCATCAAAGCATATATTCCAACTCCGAGATGCTTACTCCAGTCCTTAGAAGGATTGCTGGAGCTTTGCATACTTGTTAGCATCTTTTAGGATTGTCAAAACCTTCTGGTTGTATCAGATACAACCTTTCCACAAGAAAATCGTCGAGGAAACTATATTTTGATATCCTATCTGCAAGATTTCATAAATAATGCAGTAGCTGCTAATATAATTCTGACAGAATCTCAGCATCAATACGAGTGAGAAAGTCTCATCGTAGTCAACTCTTTGAACTTGTCGGAAAACATCTCAGCGACAAGTCGACCTTTGTTAATGGTGACACTTACCATCATTGTCTGTCTTCCCTTTTAAAATCCATCTGTACCCAACAGCCTTATGACCATCAAGTAGTTCTTCCAAAGTCTACACTTTGTTTTATACATGCATCTTCTCTAGGATTTTATGGCCTCGAGCCATTTGTCGGAATCCGGGCCCACCATCTCTTCTCCATAGCTCGTAGGTTCATTGTTGTCTAGCAACATGACCTCCAAGACAGGATTACCATACCACTCCGAAGAAGTACGCGTCCTTGTTGTCCTACGAGGTTCGGCAGTGACTTGATCCGAGGCTTCATGATCACTATCATCAGCTTCCACTTCAATTGGTGTAGGTGCCACAGGAACAACTTCCTGTGCCCTGCTACACACTAGTTGTAGTGATGGTTCAATAACCATATCAAGTCTCCACCATCCTCCCACTCAATTCTTTCGGGAGAAACTTTTCCTCGAGAAAGGACCCGTTACTAGAAACAATCACTTTTGCTTCCGGATCTGAAATATGAGGTATACCCAACTGTTTTGGGTGTCCTATGAAGATGTATTTATCCGCTTTGGGTTCGAGCTTATCAGGATGAAACCTTTTTTTTCACATAAGCGCCGCAGCTCCAAACTTTCAAGAAACGACAGCTAAGGTTTCTCTAAACCATAGTTCATACGGTGTCATCTCAACGGAATTACGTGGTGCCCTATTTAAAGTGAATGTGGTTGTCTCTAATGCCTAACCCATGAACGATAGTGGTAATTCGATAAGAGACATCATGGTATGCCCCATATCCAATAAGGTGCATCTATGATGTTCGGACACACCATCACACTATGGTGTTCCAGGCGGTGTTAGTTGTGAAACAATTTTCACAATGTCTCAATTGTGTATCAAACTCGCAACTCAGATATTCATCTCTATGATCATATCATAGACATTTTATCCTCTTGTCATGACGATCTTCAACTTCACTCTGAAATTACTTGAACCATTCAATAATTCAGACTTGTGTTTCATCAAGTAAATATACTCAGTATCTACTCAAATCATCTGTGAAGAACATAACGATATCCACTGCGTGCCTCGGCACTCATTTGACTGCACACATCAAAATGTATTACTTCCAACAAGTTGCTTTCTTGTTCCATTTTACTGAAAACGAGGCTTTCAGTCATCTTGCCCATGTGGTATGATTTGCATGTCTCAAGTGATTCAAAATCAAGTGAGTCCAAACAGTCCATCTGCATGGAGTTTCTTCATGCGTATATACCAATATGACTCAAATGGCAGTGCCACAAGTAGGTGGCACTATATCATTACTATCTTATATCTTTTGACATGAACATGTGTATCACTACGATCGAGATTCAATAAACCATTCATTTTAGGTGCAAGACCATTGAAGGTATTATTCAAATAAACAGAGTAACCATTGTTCTCCTTAAATGAATAACCGTATTGCGATAAACATAATCCAATCATGTCTATGCTCAACGCAAACACCAAATGACAATTATTTACACTACAGGAATCTGGTACTTTGCCATCAGCCATGGCAGACGGCAAAGGCTAGGATGGCGGACGACAAACAGCAACGGCAAAGACAGGGTCGGCAAAGGCCTTCTTTGCCGTCTGTTTTTTGCAGCGGACGGCAAAGAGGCCTTTGCCGTCAGTGGCGGACGGCAAAGGGCACGACTCTTTACCATCTGCTGGCAGACGGCAAAGGGCACGGCTCTTTGCCATCTGCTGGCAGACGACAAAGGCTGCAGGCTCTTTGCCATCTGTTGGCAGATGGCAAAGAGACCAAATAGGCATTAATTCTGTTTCTTCTTATATCAATTCATTTTCACAGAAAATCAAACACAATCAAACACAGACTATATGTATGACCAATATAGCATATCCAACACATATTACCAATACTCATGAACACATATATATCCAACACATATCCAACACATGTTACCAATATATAGTCATGAACACATATATATCCAACACATATCCATGAACACATATCCAACAAATATTACAAGGAATGATCTAAAACTAAATATCTATTTTCCTAAAAACTATCTTATTACTAAGATCTTCTCTGGATCTTCTTCTTTTCTTCCAACCTGCATAACAAAAACACTAAAAAGAGAGGATGGGTTAGGAGTAGAAATGTAGCATTTCACTTGGTGAAATGCAATGTTGTAGGAGCAAGTACTTGAGATCAAGATAATCTTAGTTAAGATCCTGATTTTCAAAGTGATCTTAATTAGAAAGCCAAATAGAGTAAACCAATACCAAAGAGCCAAAGAAGAGAACCAGCCAAGGACCCAATCAAGAAGCCACCACAATTAGCAGTAAGTTAAATGCCAACACAAAGACCACTATCAGTACTAGCTCCAGGAATTAAGCCAACTAAAAACTAGTGATTAAAACCAAAGATTAGACTTCATCACCACAATCAGTTTTGTCTAGTGACAATAGGTACATGTCACTGTGCAACGCCAAAAACAAAGCTCCAGGAGGAGATATACATCACAACCAGCCAACCAGACCAAGTCCCAACACATCCAACCACCAGCAGCTTAGAAGAGATAACTATTAAGGAGAGCTACAGAAGACCTCAAGGTATACTTGAGGGATTATGTGCTCAGACAGCCTGGAAGTGCCAGGGCTAGTTCATCACAGCACAGGGATAGTCACATGTAAATTAAGCCTAAGAGAGGGGGGCTCAGACCAGCATCACTGCCCAAATCAGATGTAGTATCTGTCTTATCAGTAGAAAACTAGGAAAGTAACAGCCAAAACCAAGTATAGTATCTGTTCATAGGCTATTAGAAAGAGACAAATAGGAATAGCCAAACCAAGTGGCATCTGTTCATATCAGTATTAGAAGTAAAATAACTAAGAACAAGTGAGTATCCGTTCATGAGTAAAGTAACTGACCAAAGTAACAACTCCAGGATCAACTACATAGAACAGAGCAGTACAGGAGTATATATACTTCACAAACACACATAAATGGTCACTGACCAAAACCCTGACACAACAAGAATCCATCAAAGAGAGCTCCAATACAAGTTGATGCTCATCTATAGTAGCTAACCACAGCTAATAGAGCCTCACATCCAACAAGATCAAGAGCTATGCATTAGAGAGACCAGGAGGGGAGCAAGGAGAAGCTCACCAAAAGGAGTTGTAGCCGAAGCAGGATGCAGCCACACCATCACTATGGTGTGACCAGCATCACAACCAACGCCACCACAACAAGCCGGAGCTTGCCAGAGAGCACCACAACGGCGGCGCCAGTGAGAGCACGGGCATGGAGGCGCCAACCAGGGGCACCACAGCACGGAGGCGCCACCCGGGGGCACCACTGCGCCACGGCACATCCAGCACCGCCAGAGGATCCTCACGGCGACCGGACCTAAATGCGGTCCGTCCACTTTGGTTGCACATGCCAAATCAGCGATGAATGAGCTACTTTTCCCGCATAGCAACCAAACACTCCATTCAATAGAAGAAAGGCCGGTTTTACAGAAGCAAAGATTAAAGGTAGAGTGTTCAGAAGCAATGAATGATCGATTTGGCATAAGCAGGACCAAAACAAAACCATGGCAGAAACTAAATTGACAACACATGATGATGCCTCCGAAGTAGATAAGGACAACACAAGTTTTACCTATACACAACACAACAATCACTATACGAAATAGTAAGCATTTATAGTTTCCTCGTGTTTGATTGATTGACACTCATTATTAACAAGTCAAGTTAAATCCCTCCAGCATATGTAGTAAGGACCCTATCAAATCGAGCTAACCACGGCAGCCCTCAAGCAGAGTAAACCGATTTATGGCACAATTATAGAAGTGAACAACTGAGTCCTCCTCAACCATTATTGCATATGCAGCAAAAACAAGATTGATAATTTTTCTTGTTTGGTTTAGAACTTGAGTGGACGGGTGCAAGGCAGGAAAAGAAGAAATCCAAGAGGGGAGCAGAGGAGAAGGGGCGGACCTGGATGGCGTTGGGGCAGTGGTGGAGCTGCGTCCTCCACGGCGTCCTTCCCGTCCATGGCTTCCTTCCGGTCCATGGCTTCCCAACGTGATGGATCTGTGAGGGAGAGGAGACGCGATGCGACACGGTGAGAAAGAGAGGGATGGATGTGACGAGGAGGAGTGAAGAGACTCACCTGAGTCACCGGAGCAACACCGGAGCCACGCCGGCGATGTGGTGGCCGAAACCCTAGCCGTAGGGGAGGGTCACGCGTGGTCGCTGGAGGACGCGCGAGTCAGATCTGGTCAGAGGGGATGGAGGAGCGGGGCGAGGGGGTCACGTGGGTGTGCTGGGCGGCGTCGAATCCCGTCGGAGCTCGCCGAAATCGGCCGCCGTAGGTGCTCGCGCGAGGGAGAGGGAGAGACGAGCGGGAGAGAGAGAGGGGAGAGAGAGAGGAGGTGGGGGCCGTGCGGAGAGAGGGGAGACAAAGAGAGGAGGTGGGGGTCAACGATTTTCTTTGTACCCGCAAAAAAAGAGATAGCCCCACCTCTTTGCCGTCCGCCAGCACATGGTAAAGATTCTTTGCCATCTGCTGGCAGACGACAAATAATTAGCTGATGGCAACTGGCATCTTTTCCGTCTGTCAGTTCTTTGCCGTCTGTTTTTTGCAAGCAGACGGCAAAGTGCCTCTTTGCCGTCCGCCAGCTGACGGCAAAGAACTGGCAGACGACAAATAAGCTGATTCCAGTAGTGTTAGGTTTAACACCAATCTCGATGGTAGAGGGAGTATGCGATGCTTGATCACATCAACCTTGGAAACACTTCCAAACCATATCATCATCTCACCTTTAGCTAGTCTCCGTTTATTCTGTAGCCTTTTATTTCAAGTTACTAACACTTAGCAACTGAACCGGTATCTATTACCATGGTGCTACTAGGAGTACTAGTAAAGTACACATCAATATAATGTATATCCGATATACTTTTGTCGACCTTGCCAGCCTTCTCATCTACCAAGTATCTAGGGTAGTTCTGCTTTAGTGATTGTTCCCCTCCTTATAGAAGCACTTAGTCTCAGGTTTGGGTTCAACCTTGGGTTTCTTCACTAGAGCAGCAACTGATTTGCCATTTCATGAAGTATCCCTTCTTGCCCTTGCCCTTCTTGAAACTAGTGGTTTCACTAACCATCAACAATTGATGCTCCTTCTTGATTTCTACTTTCACGGTGTCAAACATTGCGAATATTTCAAGGATCATCATATCTATCCCTGATAGGTTATAGTTCATCATGAAGCTCTAGTAGCTTGGTGGCAATGACTTTGGAGAAACATCACTATCTCATCTGGAAGATTAACTCTCACTCGATTCAAGTGATTTTTGTATCCACACAATCTGAGTACAAGCTCAACGATTGAGATTTTCTCAATTAGTTTGTAGGCTAAGAAACTTGTCGGAGGTCTCATACCTCTTGACGTGGGCACGAGCCTGAAATCCCAATTTCAGCCCTTGGAACATCTCATATGTTCTGCGACGTTTCAAAAACGTGTTCGGCACCACAATTCTAAACCGTTTAACATTACTGAACTATCATGTAGTCATCAAAACGTGTATGTCAGATGTTCACAACATCCACAAACGACATTCGAGGTTCAGCGCACCGAGCGATGCATTAAGGACATAAGCCTTCTACGCAGCAATGAGGACAATCCTCAGTTTACGGACCCAGTCCGCATAATTGCTACTATCAACTTTCAACTAAATTTTCTCTAGGAACATATCTTAAACAGTAGAACTAAAACGCGAGCTACGACATGATTTGCAAAGACCTTTTGACTATGTTCAGGATAACTAAGTTCATCTAATGAACTCCCACTTAGATAGACATCCCTCTAGTCATCTAAGTGATACATGATCCGAGTCAACTAGGTCGTGTCCGATCATCACGTGAGACGGACTAGTCATCATCGGTGAACATCTTCATGTTGATCGTATCTACTATACGACTCATGTTCGACCTTTCGGTCTCTTGTGTTCCGAGGCCATGTCTGTACATGCTATGCTCGTCAAGTCAACCTAAGTGTTCTGCGTGTGTAAATCTGGCTTACACCCGTTGTATGTGAACATTAGAATCTATCACACCCGATCATCACGTGGTGCTTCGAAACAACGAACTTTCGCAACGGTGCACAGTTAGGGGGAACACTTTCTTGAATTTTTATGAGGGATCATCTTATTTACTACCGTAGTTCTAAGCAAATAAGATGCATAAACATGATAAACATCACATGCAATCAAATAGTGACATGATATGGCCAATATCATTTTGCTCCTTTTGATATCCATCTTCGGGGCTCCATGATCATCATCGTCACCGGCATGACACCATGATCTCCATCATCGTGTCTCCATGAAGTTGTCTCGCCAACTGATTACTTCTACTACTATAGCTAACGGTTTAGCAATGAAGTAAAGTAATTACATGGCGTTATTCAGTGACACGCAGGTCATACAATAATTAAAGACAACTCCTATGGCCGCTGCCGGTTGTCATACTCATCGACATGCAAGTCGTGATTCCTATTACAAGAATATGATCAATCTCATGCATCACATATATTTCATTCATCACGTCCTTCTTGGCCATATCACATCACACGGCATATGCTGCAAAAACAAGTTAGACGTCCTCTAATTGTTGTTGCAAGTTTTTATGTGGCTGCTATAGGTTTCTAGCAAGAACGTTTCTTACCTACGCCAAAACCACAACGTGATATGCCAATTGCTATTTACCCTTCATAAGGACCCTTTTCATCGAATCCGATCCGACTAAAGTGGGAGAGACTGGCACCCGCTAGCCACCTTATGCAACAAGTGCATGTCAGTCGGTGGAACCTGTCTCATGTAAGTGTATGTGTAAGGTCGGTCAGTGCCGCTTCATCCCACAATACCGTCGAATCAAGATGGGACTAGTAACGGTAAGCAAATTGTACAAACCATCGCCCACAACTACTTGTGTTCTACTCGTGCATAGAATCTACGCAATAGACCTAGCTCATGATGCCACTGTTGGGGATCGTAGCAGAAATTTAAAATTTTCTAAGCATCACCAAGATCAATCTATGGAGAGACTAGCAACGAGAGAGAGGGGAGTACATCTTCATACCTTTGAAGATCGTGATGCGGAAGCGTTACAAGAACGCGGATGAAGGAGTCATACTCGTAGTGATTCAGATCGCGGTTGATTCCGATCTAAGCACCGAATAACGGCGCCTCCGCGTTCAACACACATACAGCCTGGGGACGTCTCCTCCTTCTTGATCCAGCAAGGGGAGGGAGAAGTTGAGGGAGAACTCCGACAGCATGACGGCGTGGTGGTGATGGAGCTCGTGGTTCTCCGGCAGGGCTTCGCCAAGCACTGCCGAGGAAGAGGAGGTGTTGGAGGAGGGAGAGGGCTGCGCCAGGGGAAGGGTGCGGCTGCCCTCTCTCTCCCTCACTATATATAGGGGAAAGGGAGGAGGGGGAGGCACCCTAGGGTTCCCTAGGGGAGGGGCGGCGGCCACAGGGGAAACCCTAGATGGGTTTGGGCGCCCCCACCCCCTAGGAAACTTGCCCCCCAAGCCGGGAGGGGCGGCTGCCCTAGGGGTAGCGCCCCCACCTCTCCTGGTTACGTTTTTTTTGAGCGGTTAAACCAAGCTTTATTCAGAAAAGTCCACATGGTGTGGGATACAGTGCTGATCATGGGATTGGCCCCGCCATAGGTGGCGCCCCGGTCCCATTGAAAAAGCATGCTTGGCTAAACTATGTGCCTCAATGTTGACAACACGTGATTCAAAAGTAAATGTAAAACTAAGTAACAAAGATAAACTGTTTATTTCTGCTACAATTGCTCCATTCGGACCCATGCATGAATTGTTGATAGCATTCACGACGCGCTTCGCATCCGAGGCCACTAGCACATCCTGGAGATTTAGGTCTTGGGCTAGGGCTAGTGCTTCCCTGCATGCTATCGTCTCCAGAATTGCCGAATCATCGACACCTGCTATTCCAAGAGCTGAACTCCCCAAGAATAATCCATTAGCATCTCTACATACCGCTGCTGCGACTCCTCCTGTGCCCTTGCGGCATGCGGCGTCGACATGTATCTTGGCCACCCCTACAGGTGGAGCTTTCGGTCGTTGGTTTTGATGGACTGCTCCCGCTCCTCGCGTAGAGGTACTCGGCCCTGGTTCCCGAACCAGTTCAAGCTCTTGTATACACCGTCCGATGAATGCATGCGTGCTTTGTGGACTCTGAAATATTCCTTCATGAATTGCTTTGCGCCGCGAAGACCAAATTGCCCATAGTGTTACAGTGAGATTAACGAACTGATCATGTGATAACAGCTCCATGAGGGTGAACAACCACTGCTTCGCGCTTGGTTCCGTGACGCCTGCTAGCTGCCGAGAGAGGTCCTCATCTACTAGAGCCCATATGCACCGTGACATAGTGCACTGCAATAACGAATGCCTCCATGAGTCCAACTGGCCACACATGCCGCATGAGCTAGAGTTGGTCATGTGTCGATGCTCACGAACATCATTCGTGGGAATGGAATGTTTTGACAGTCTCCAAAGGAACATGCATATTTTCGCTGGCACTTGTACTTTCCACAGAGTTTTCCACGCCCCATCCTCCTGCGATGTACTAGACGATCCCGCTCTTGTTTCCAGCCAAGCCTCCCTTCTTGCCCTCGTACTTACGAGCATGCGATATGCACTTTTAACCGAGAAGAAGCCGAATCTCTCGTGGCTCCAGCTCCAGAAATCTTCAATATTTTTTGTGCACAGAGCAATACCGAGTATGCATCTTGCGTCCATGGGTAGGAACGTAGCCCGCACCCGTTGTTTATTCCAAGAAGCTGAGGTTTGATCTATCAGCTCGGACACATAGACCAGTGGGTTTGGTTGAAGATGTCCATAAGGCCTCATCATCTCCTCCCTCGGGATCCAATTGTCTTCCCAAATTCTGGTAGATTGACCATTGCCTATGCGCCGGATTAGTCCTTGTTTCAGCACGTCCTTACCTTCTATTATGGCTCTCCAAACCTGGCTAGGATGAGAACCCAGTTCGGAGTTCAAAAACTGACCCCCAGGGTAGTATATGCTCTTAAGCAACCTTGCGCAAAGGCTGTCTGGTTGTTGAATAAGGCGCCACGCCTGTTTAGCTAACATAGCCATGTTGAAAAGCTCAAAATCTTTAAAGCCCAAGCCCCCCATTCCTTTCGGCTGGGTCATCTCCTTCCAAGAAACCCAATGAGGTTTCCTTTGGCCATTCTTGCTGCCCCACCAAAATTTCCGTATCAGTTTATTTAGGTGTTCGCACAACCCCCTTGGCAGTTTAAAGCAAGACATGGAAAACACCGGGACAGCTTGGGCTACTGACTTGACTAGCACTTCCTTCCCTGCCACCGACAAAGAGCTCTCAATCCATCCCTGAACTTTACTCCATAATCGGTCTTTCAGGTATTTGAACGCTCCATTCTTGATGTTCCCAATGTCAGAGGGCATCCCAAGATACTTTTCATTCAAGGTTTCGTTGGGTACATTTAGGGCCAACTTGATATCATTCCGAACACTATCTGGCACTCCCTTGCTGAAAAAAATGGTTGATTTGGCATGATTGACTCTCTGTCCAGAGGCTCTACAATAGGTGTCCAAGACTTGGCTTACCTCCTCAGCTCCCTCACTATTTGCCTTGAAAAACAGCAGGCTGTCATCAGCGAATAAGAGGTGATTAACCCTAGGTGCCGATGATGACACCTGTAACCCCTCCATGTTGGATGACTGTCTTCTAGATTTTAACAGGCACGACAGGCCCTCTGCTGCTAGCAAGAACAAGTAAGGTGAAATCGGACCCCCTTGTCTTATACCCCGCGTTGGCTTGAAACCTTCAAGCTTCTTTCCATTAAATAACACCGAGAAGTTAACTGTTGATACCATGTTCATAACAATGTTTACCCAACTCTCCGAGAAACCCAGTTTGAGCATAATTGCCTTTAAATAAGGCCATTCAACCCTATAATATGCTTTCATCATATCTAGCTTCAGTGCACAAGATTGGTGTTTCTTTGCCTTGTTCCTCTTCATGAAATGGAAACACTCGTAAGCAATAATTATATTGTCAGTTATCATCCTTCCAGGCACAAAAGCAGACTGTTCCTCAGATATAATGTCAGGTAAAACTAATTTCAAGCGGTTTGATATCACTTTTGAGGCAATCTTATAAAAGACGTTGCACAAACTGATAGGGCGGAATTGAGTCATAAGGGTGGGGTTCTTTACCTTCGGTATAAGGACCAGGATGGTCTCATTAATGCATTCAGCTGACTCTGTTCCATCAATTATCCGTAGAACCATCCTGGTGATCTCATCTCCGCACGTCTCCCAATGATGTTGGAAGAAATGCGCTGGAAAGCCATCCGGTCCAGGTGCCTTAGTTGGAAACATTTGGAAGAGAGCTGTTTTGACTTCCTTGATATCACAGGGGGCGTTAAGAGTAGCATTCATCTCATCGGTCACCTTCCTTGGTACTGTTTCGAGCACTTGATCCATGTCTTGAACCCCTTCCGATGTATATAGGTTTCTATAAAAATCGGTTGTCATGACCTCCATCTCCTCCGTATTTTCTGTTACTTGGCCATCAGCCCTCTGGAGAGCCTTTATTTTATTTTTCCTGCGGCGGCGACTTGCCCGAAGATGGAAAAAATATGTATTTTTGTCACCATGTTCTAGCCACTCAATTCTTGCCCTTTGTCTCCACAAGATCTCTTCACGGTGATAAAGTTCAACCAATTGGTCAGTTACCTTGATTTGAGCTGCTGTCAGACCGGATCTACCTGGGGATCCGCGCAACTCCTGTAGCAGATTCTGGAGTTGTTTTATCTGTGCACGCACATTACCAAAATGCCGAAGGTCCCACTGCACGAGATCAGTAGCTAGCTCCTGTAGCTTGTCGCGCATGTCGGCGACAGATTCTGTCGGTCCTCGTGCCCATGCAGCCTGGACAACGTCTGTGAGGGCGGGGTCCCTTTCGCAGCAGATTTCGTATTTAAAGCTGCGTGGGTCCCGCCTGCATGCATGCATCCCCCCCACGTCGAGGAAGATGGGTACGTGATCCGAAGACGCTGCTTCTTTGTGCTCTGTTATTGAGTTGGGAAAGGCCATGCACCACGCCACATTAGCCACGCATTTGTCCAAACGTACCCTGGTGTATGTTCCGCCTGCTACTTTTTTCTTGAAGGTCCAATTCCTTCCCTTAAAACCGATGTCAGTTAAACCACAGGTGTCGAGAGCGTCCCTGAATGAATCCATCTGGGCTTGGCTTCTTGTTCCAACTCCATCATGCTCGCTTGTCAAAAGAATTTCATTAAAGTCGCCCATGACAACCCAAGGCTGGTTGTTGGCTCCTGTTATCCCACAAAGTAAGTCCCACGTTTTGTATCGTTCACTTACCTGCGCTTCCCCATATATAAAGGTAATTCTCGTCGGAATATGCGCTAGCTCCTCCACAACAACATCAATGTGATACTCAGAGTAACCAATAACTTCAAGCTTTATTTCCTCATTCCAAAATATTCCAAGTCCCCCACTTCTACCAGAGCTACTCACTGCAAAACTTTTTTCATAACCCAAAGAGCCTACCATATTCTCCACTCTAGAGCCCTCTATTTGAGTCTCGACAATACAAACTATAGAGGGGGCAAGTTGCCTCGTGAGATCACGAAGCTCACGAACTGTCGCGGGTTTGCCAGCCCCGCGACAGTTCCAGCATAGTAGACTCATTGCGCATGGCGAGACCCCCTTGGGGGCCTGCCAAACGCGCATCAATTTGTTTGCTCGAGGCCAGGCTCCTTGCTGGTCCCTTCTCCGTACCTGTAGATGTTGGCTTATTCCTCTTTGGCTCCTGCTTCGCCGAGGGGCTGGGTGGTATTTCTGGCGCAAGTAGAAGCAGTGGCAGGTCACCACTTCCGTTATGAGGAGGAGGGTTGAGGGGGGTCTTGGGATCAGCCACTGCAGAAGCACCCCTCTTTCGGTTCCTCTCACCATCTGTCATGTCAGTATCCTCTATGTTAATCACGGGGTCGACCTCGCTCATTGGTATGTTGGAGTTCTGCTGCGTCCCTCCTCTTCCTCGTCCACTGCCACGGCCACCACGGCCCCTGCCTCGGCCTCCTTTGTTCCCCGAGTTTTCGCCAGGGCCCCTCCCCGGTCCTCGGAACCATGTTGCTTTGAGATCCTTAAACACTAGTGCCTTGGGAGGGTGAACCCCGTCCCCGCACTCCTTGAAAGTATGGCCTAGATATCCACAGACCGCGCACCAGTCCGGCAATCTTTCGTACTTTACTCTGAAAAGCACCCTCTGAACCTCTCCTTTTTTCTTTACCACGAGGGAAACAACGTTCTTCAAAGGTTTTGTGACATCAATGTTAACACGCACCCGGGCAAAGTTTCCTTCAAAATCCTGCGCCATTGGTTCAGCATAGATAAATTCCCCCACTGTCGATGACAGAGCTTTTATCTTGGAGAAAAATCCTTGGGGAAAATCATGTATTTGCACCCACATCTCCACTTTATTGAGCTCTATGGTAGAAGGCTTGGTGAAACCGTCATAAGGAGACATGATGACTGCTTTTCCCTTGAAATTCCAGGGTCCATCCTCCATAACCCGTTCCCAATCTCCCAGACATGAAAACTGCATTGTATAGAGGTTATCCTCGAGTAGTTTGATCTTCACCTCCTGGGCTAGATCCCATGCCACCCGCATATTCCGAAAGAACCAGTACTGACTGTAGGGTTTATCAGTATGAACCCTAGCAATCGCCATCCAGCGGCTCGCCTCTTCCGGGAGCTCGTCCTCTTCCACAATCATATCCTGCAGATCATCCTCATGAAGACCCAACTCCGCCATCATCGCCTCGAGTTCGGAAGAGCCCGAACTTTCCGCTTCATCCGCCATCGATCAGATCTCTTGCCCGTGATCTCTCTCCCGCGGGCGGTAGGATCCCTAGCTGTCCCGATCTCGCCCCTCTCCCTAGGCCCAGGGCCTCGGTAGTCCGGCGATAGAGGAGAACGACAGGGGAGAAAAAGGTCTCTACGGCGGACCTGCGTCGCCGCCGAGAGGAGATGAAACCCTAACGAGAGGGGAAAACCCTAGATGACATGGGATTGTTTACCTCTCCTGGTTACGTGAGATGGGGTGGGACGGGCGCTCAGCCCCTTAGTGGGCTGATGTGCCCTCTCCCCTTGGCCCATAAGGCCCCCCAACGCTTGCCGGGGCCTCCGAAACCCCTTTCGGACACACTGGTCATCACCTGGTACCCCCGAAACAATTCCGGACTCCAATACCCTTCATCCAATATAGCGATCTTCACCTCCGGACCATCCCGAAGCTCCTCGTCATGTCCGGGATCTCATCCGGGACTCCGAACAACCTTCGATAACCACATACTATTTCCCATAACAACTCTAGCATCACCGAACCTTAAGTGTGTAGACCCTACGAGTTTGGGAACCATGCAGACATGACCGAGACGTTCTCCGGTCAATAACCAACAGCGGGATCTGGATACCCATGTTGGCTCCCACATGTTCCACGATGATCTCATCGGATGAACCACGATGTCAAGGATTCAAGCAATCCCGTATGCAATTCCCTTTGTCAATCGGTATGTTACTTGCCCGAGATTCGATCGTCGGTATCCCAATACCTCGTTCAATCTCGTTACCGGCAAGTCACTTTACTCATTCCATAATGCACGATCCTGTGACTAACTACTTAGTCACATTGAGCTCATTATGATGATGCATTATCGAGTGGGCCCAGAGATACCTCTCCGTCATACGGAGTGACAAATCCCAGTCTCGATTCGTGCCAACCCAACAGACACTTTCGGAGATATCCGTAGTGCACCTTTATAGCCACCTAGTTACGTTGTGACGTTTGGTACACCCAAAGCACTCGTACGGTATCAGGGAGTTACACAATCTCATGGTCTAAGGAAATGATACTTGACATTAGAAAAGCTTTAGCAAACGAACTACACGATCTTGTGCTATGCTTAGGATTGGGTCTCGTCCATTACATCATTCTCCTAATGATGTGATCCCGTTATCAATGACATCCAATGTCCATGGTCAGGAAACCATGACCATCTGTTGATCAACAAGCTAGTCAACTAGAGGCTTACTAGGGACATGTTGTGGTCTATGTATTCACACGTGTATTACGGGTTCCAGTTAATACAATTATAGCATGAACAATAGACAATTATCATGAACAAGGAAATACAATAATAACCATTTTATTATTGCCTTTAGGGCATATTTCCAACAGAATCATCAAAGTCTCAAAGGAAAACATGGAAAAAGAACTCGTCGATGGAGTCCATTTTTTACCTTGGCAAACAGTCGAACATCTTGCGGGCATCCACGAAGGAGCTGGCCGATGAAGGGACGCGTGCCTCCCCTTAGACCAGGTGGTTGGCCTGGAGGCGTCTGATGAACGTGTCGGTGTCAGGACGAAGGAGCAGGCCGGGTGGCGAGGCGGCTTCCTGCTCGCGGCAGTGTCGGGAGGTAGGGTCGGAAGCTTTGGTGCCCGGCGGCGACGTGGGAGGTGGGGGCGTTGGGGGAGGTGTGTCTGCACCGACTGCTGGCAGAGGCACCAGTAAATGGGCGGCAACGGCGACGCGGCGGAGGCGGGCGAGGGTTTGCTGTCGATATGGAGTGGGAGAGGATGGCCAATGTGCCACCGACTAGCGGACCAGGGGTGGAGTAGGCGGGCGCCGCGCTTGTCCGTTTCATGTCTGCGTCGACGCAAATGAGGCTTAAAATTGGACCGGGAATGGGTCGCCAGGCAGACGAAGTGCACGTCCGTCCGTTTAGGTCGGCGTGTTGGGGCGACTTTTCCTGATTGGGATACGCCAACAAGGCCGGACAAGAAAAATAAATTTGTTCTTGACAATAATTGTGGAACTATTCAAAGATGATACTAGTATATTGGTTCGTCCTACTTTCATAAGAGGAAGCAACAAATCGGTATGTGAAACGTGTCAAGTTACAATAGCACCAGAACAAAAAAGCAAAATAGGCAATCAGCTTCACATCTCTCTCAAACCAAACCAGTCAACACAACCACTGGTCAGTAGTATCGCAGGAAGAAATCGCCATGGATAGCTACTCGCGCTGGTCACTGACAGCGCCATCGTAGATTATTTGTAGACGAGATTGCACAAGAAGAAGGAAACAAAATCAGCATTGCAATCTCTTACCAGTCAACACACGGACCAGTCAGCCATGGCGATCAGTCACTGGACGAACTGTTTTGTACCGTCCACACACATGCCACGCACGATCCACAACTGCGCTGCTGCAAAGATAACCATTACTGTCTGAGTACGTGGCCTCACGCAGCTATGGCGGCCGGCAGCGTCGGCGTCTCCGAGAGCAATGACGGAGGAGGAGGCGGAAGGGTCACCATGTTCGTGGTGCTGTCGTGCATCACCGCCGGCATGGGCGGCGCCATCTTCGGCTACGACATCGGGATCGCGGGCGGGGTGTCGTCCATGGAGCCGTTCCTGCGCAAGTTCTTCCCGGAGGTGTACCGTCGGATGAAGGGCGACTCTCATGTCAGCAACTACTGCAAGTTCGACAGCCAGATGCTCACCGCCTTCACCTCATCGCTCTACGTCGCCGGCCTGCTCACCACCTTCCTCGCCTCCGGCGTCACGGCCCGTCTTGGCCGCCGCCCGTCCATGCTCCTTGGCGGTGCCGCTTTCCTCGCCGGCGCGGCTGTCGGAGGCTCGTCGCTGAACGTCTACATGGCCATCCTGGGGCGCGTGCTCCTCGGCGTCGGGCTGGGCTTCGCCAACCAGGCCGTCCCGCTGTACCTGTCGGAGATGGCGCCGCCGCGGCACCGCGGCGCGTTCAGCAACGGCTTCCAGTTCAGCGTCGGCGTCGGCGCGCTCGCGGCCAACGTCATCAACTTCGGCACGGAGAAGATCAAGGGAGGCTGGGGTTGGCGCGTCTCGCTGTCCCTCGCCGCCGTGCCGGCCGGGCTCCTGCTCGTCGGCGCGGTCTTCCTCCCGGAGACGCCCAACAGCCTCGTCCAGCAGGGCAAGGACCGCCGGGATGTGGCGCTCTTGCTGCGTAAGATCCGCGGCATCCATGACGTCGACCACGAGCTTGACGGCATCGTCGCGGCCGCCGACAGCGCCACGGCGGCCGGCAGCAGCGGCCTGCGGATGCTCCTCACCCAACGGAGGTACCGGCCGCAGCTGGTTATGGCGGTGGCGATCCCTTTCTTCCAGCAGGTGACAGGGATCAACGCGATCGCCTTCTACGCGCCCGTGCTGCTGCGCACGATCGGCATGGGCGAGAGCGCGTCGCTCCTGTCCTCGGTGGTCACGGGGGTCGTCGGCGCGGCCTCCACCCTCCTCTCCATGTTCCTCGTCGACCGTTTCGGCCGCCGCACGCTCTTCCTAGCCGGCGGCACGCAGATGCTCGGGTCGCAGCTCCTGATCGGCGCCATCATGGCGGCAAAGCTGGGCGACGACGGCGGCGTGAGCAAGGGATGGGCAGCGACTCTCATCTTCCTGATCGCGGTGTACGTGGCCGGGTTCGGGTGGTCGTGGGGGCCGCTGGGGTGGCTGGTGCCGAGCGAGATCTTCCCGCTGGAGGTGCGGTCGTCGGGGCAGGGCGTGACGGTGGCGACGAGCTTCGTGTTCACGGTGTTCGTGGCGCAGACGTTCCTGGCCATGCTGTGCCGCATGAGGGCCGGCATATTCTTCTTCTTCGCGGCGTGGCTGGCGGCCATGACGGCGTTCGTGTACCTCCTGCTGCCGGAGACGAGGGGCGTGCCCATCGAGCAGGTGGACAGGGTGTGGCGCGAGCACTGGTTCTGGAGGAGGGTCCTGGGAATGGGATCCGAGGAGGCGCCAGCGAGCGGGAAACTCTGAAGGAGAGGAGGAGAGAAATATTTTTTTTTTTTGAAACGAGGCAAAAAATTTGCCATTTTCATTGATTAAGAAGAAGAGAATTGCCCGGTTAATTGACGGAAAACCAGGCTAAAACCGATACAACTCAACCCACATGACATGGGCACCACCGACCAACCTGGACACCGACATGGGACACAAAGCTGCAAAGAAGAAAGGCACTCGCCGAGGAGCCGCAAGCGTCATCGTCATCACCGGTTGCCTTGAACGAGCGACTCCGACTTCACCATAGAGCTTCAACCTCGAAGCCAACCCGCAAACAGCTGCATAGAAGCCACGACGGCACATGCCACCGGATGGCCACACGCGCAAGCAACCGACAACTCCGACTTTGACGACGAGCCTCACAAGGGAAATATGCAGGACTTGCGCCGACCATGCCCTAAGAGCACCTCGGACACGCCGGGAAGAACCGTCTATCAAAGTCCACGCCGCGACCCGAGCTCCTCTCGACGCCATCATCGTTGCCAAACAGAAACCAGCGCCCCGCCTCAGCAAACCACACGGCGAAGATGCCGCCATCCACCAGTCTCCCAGTCGTAGCCGGCTCCGAGACGATGCCCCAAGGAGGAGAAAGACGCGAAGACGCCTCCATCGCCCGATCCAGCGGATCTGAGGTTTCCCTCCGAAGCCCAAGCCGTGGGGAGGAGGAGCACACCTTCACGACGACGCTTCCAAGAAAGATCACGGCACCCACGGGCACCGCCATCGCCGGCTCCGAAGAAGGCCAGAGCAAAGATTTCTCCCGAAGATGCACCGACCACCTGCCACCACCGACCGCCGCCCACCCTCCACCACCTGCTGAGGCCGACCTCATTCTGGCCGCGGGATCCCACGATCCACCGCGACCAGACACGCACCACCCCCTGGCCGAAGCCGCCGTCCACCACCGCAGCACCACCATGGCTACCACCACCGCAGCGACCAAAGCCACATCGCGAAGCGCAGCATCCAGATCGATGCACCTCGCATCAGATCCAATCGGAGCTGCTCAGGCGAAGAAGCATAGCAGCCAGCAGGCAGTCCCTCTATAGCACTCCTCGCACCCTAGAGAAGCCCACCCGCCACGCTCAGCCGGTCACCGCGCCCGCCGCGCGCCTTCCGCCATCGCGCCAGGCCGGTCACCGCGCCCCACGCGCACTAGCCAGAACCGAGCCGCCGCCGGGCGCACGCGCGCCGTCCACGCCCAAGCC
>NC_057803.1:663842423-663843417 GCF_018294505.1 Triticum aestivum
TACTGATTGGTTTGAAAAATTATTGGCCCAATCAAAATCGTATACCAAATCTAAAATTGAATACCTCAATTATGAAAGAGCTTAAAAATTATAAAACATAGTGAATTAAAATTTTTAAATGAGAGAGCACTTTGAGGAATTGTTGACCCAGTCAAAATTAGGTGACCCAGTTTTAAATTAACGACCTCAATTAATTATGAGGCCTAAAAAAATTAGGAAGCATAATGTTTAGTATTAGCGAGGTTTCAGAAATTGTTGACACGGTCAAAATCAGGTGATTCAATTCCAATTGGAGATCTATGTAAGCTTTTTAGAACAAGGGAGCATAGTGTTATAGAGGATAACATATTGTATGGTCCGTAAATTTTGTAAAAAAAATGATGTTATGATCTTGTATCGTCGATACAAGAATCCAAGTTGATGACTCTACACAAGCAGCCATTGGTCCCGATTGATGAGACCTCCTAATTGGCGACTTTGGCGCAAGCTAAGGTAAAGAGCGCTCCCAAATTTGGGAAAAGTTCATGAATTTGCAAATGTTTGAGTTTGCAAAAGCTCACACATCTGAAAAAGAAATAAAAATAAAAGGAAAGGAAAAAAGAAAAAAGAAAAACAAGTAAAATCGATGACACGGAAAAGCACAAGAAAAAACACCCAAAAAATCATGCGGAAAAAAATATGGAAGAATCTCTTCATGGGCCGGCCCATTTGTCACGTAGTGTTGGGAGGCGGTGTGCGCTAGTGAGCGAAATTGCCTATGACTGCGATATCACTAATTAAGGAGCACTCTTTGCAAAGTTCACTCCCAACTCCCAGGTTGCGACAATTGGCGCAATGCATGTGTGCCACCTGTTGCAACCCGGGAGTTTCCCCTTTTTTCGTAGATCCGTTTATTCAAGATGTTTTATCTCTTAAATCCTGCATCCAAATTTCAAACCGCTGGATTTCTCACGTCGAGATTTTCAAACTAGATCCCATGTTCATATGTTTTGAC
>NC_057803.1:663844696-663847565 GCF_018294505.1 Triticum aestivum
TGCTTTAAAGTCGCTGAAGTTTATGTCATTCTTGCCGAATTTGGTCCAAATTTATTTTTAAACACTTCGAAATAGGCATCCTGGGGCTGACCCTGGGGGCGGCGGCTGGGTCCCCGATCGGCCCCAGGCCGATTTTATTGCCGGTACGCCCCCAGGCGGCGATTTTTCGGGCCGCCTGGAGGGCCGAACGGCTGAAGTTGCTCTTAGTTACACTAGTAGAAAAACACCTAATAGTCCCGGTTCGTAAGGGCCTTTAGTCTCAGTTCATGAACCGGGACTAATGAGTCATTACTAATACCTCCATCCATTAGTCCCGATTCAAACACGAACCGGGACCAATGTGCCTCCACGTGGCCCTGTGCGCCGAGCCCAGTCAGGGGGCCTTTGGTCCCGGTTGGTGGCACCAACCGGGACCAAAAGTCCATGTTTTTTAGAAAAGTGGCTGCTTTAGGGGTTTTGGGTTTTTTTTAGGTTGTTATTAGTTAGCTAATAGAGAGAAGTGTCCTCTCTTATATCTTCGTCCTTGGTTTACCAACGCTGCTGCTATATATGTTCATTTCACCCGCCGATATAATAACTCATGCATGCTTGCATCATACATCATCATATATAATAATAAGTCCTACTAATCATGCATCATCATACAACTTCTACTCGTTATTAATAATAAGTCATACGATCATCATCCTCATAGTCATCGAACCCAACCCTACATAATTGTTCTTAGAACATGATCATCAGTATCAGGTAGGACATGACCTAAACACCCTTAAGGTAAAATAGCATAAAACAATATAGACCCTGACTCTCCATTATGAAGAATGGCGATCATCCTGTCTCCAATTTTTGCCCTTCGCTGATTGTTGCTTCCAAGAAGCTCCTTACGACTGTCCATACATTTTTTCCATTCTTTGATTGTCATGTCTCCACTTCTTTTAGAAACCAGGTATGGACAGTTCAGATTCGTAGGAAGACCTGGTTGTATGTTCAAAACATGAAGGCTACCGTGTGTATACATCAGATGAGGCACACAATCATTCGGGATTATCTGTTGAAAAATATAGTAATAACTTCGTAGTTAGCAATGATGTACTAGTTTTAGAAGTGTGCAAAAAGATGCACGGATGTCATAATAGTAAAAAATCTTACCAGGGTATCTCCATGGTAGTTACCGTAGTTCAACACGTGCACTAGTGGCACGTATTGACCATAATGTTGAGGAGTTTGATTGTAGATATTGTAATTCTCAAGATCAGTACAAAATGCGACCAGATGATTTTTCTCCTAATAAGTTAGTTCGGAGCCTTCGGTGTAGTAGGTTCTGTCTACCATCTTCCGCGCATTCTTTGAAGAATGAAAATAAGCTGTCAATGGAAATAAGTTGTCAACTATTTTGAAATAAACAATATAAATCACTTAATAACTATGTTAAGCTCACATGGGGGAAGAATTGGAGGTGTATCCACAAGGACGAAAATCGAAGGTCTCTCTTGCGCGATTGTAGGATCACCAAGATCCATGGTGACAAGCATACCCTCATCAAAACTATACATCTTGCAAAGTACTTCCCAGTTTTTGCAACCAAAATGGGTTACACTCTCAGCATTGTACAACTTTACTTGAAAATCCACATCATGATGGGTACTTAGGATAATTTTTTTGGTTTCCATACTTTCATGGTCTTCAAAACCCATCCTCTTCAAGACATAGCGTCTTGCAAAGCATGGGATAAGCTAGTCGAATTGGAAAAGATAAAAAATACACGTTAAAATAGTTGAAGTCGTGCTTAATTACGAAAAAAACTATTGTCGCCGTTGCGTACCGTATGATCATCGAAGGTCTCCTCGAGCTTAATTCCGAAGCGCCGATTTTCGTCCAGCTCAATGAACCTGTCGCACATACCTCGGTCGTCGTGGCACCAGTCGCACTCCCCCGGGCGGTTTTCATCATCCGAGTACGACATTTTCCGGCCTTAGTTCATAATTCAAATATTAAATATATGTACTAAAAAACCTAAATTAGATCATTATTATTAATCACGGGTTGACTATCGGTGATGGATGTAGCTCCTCCTTTCATTCCCGAATGCATTATTACAACAAATTGTCTAGCACACGGGAATGAAGGAGAAGCTACCCCCACGACAGCGTGGATGATGGAGGGGGCTCCTAGATTTCTGCATGGAGTGCTCTTTAATTTTAGCATTCAAAGTAGGAGTACTTTTCCAATATGAGCATTCAATAAGCAAAACCAAATCGTAAAATAAAGTAGTATTCAAATTAGCATGCATTCAATTATAACCAAAAGTACATCATCTCTTGTGTCTGTACATCGTCGAATACTCCTCGAATACTATCATACATATAGCATCGCTAATTAATACAGCTAGAATCGTAGCGCCCGACGGGTATCGTCGCGGGCGGTGGACACCCAAAGATAAGGAACGATCACAGGATCATAGCTCCAGTGAGATTCCTGAAGAACCTGCCAGGTATTGTCGAACCTGCCCTCCAACGCAACCATGTAGCGACGGACGTGCTCGTCCTCCTCGCTGACACGGTGACGTACCACCTCCGCGGTGTCCGGAAGCCTCGGCACCGTCACTGGCCCAAACCGCCACCAAACAAGGATCAGGTCAACAACGGGCTGCCTCCTCACCAACCTATGTCCCCCAGAACGTAGCACCTCCCAATACCAGCCCGGCGAAGCCCAGTCCCGAACATGGCCCTGATCAAGCAGGCCTCCACCGCCGAGTCGACGACGACGAGGATGCGGGATAGGCATCGCCGACGTCGATGCTGGAACTACGTACTTCTATATATAGTTAAATAAAGTAGTTTTATTAATTAAATCAACTATCTAGTTCAAC
>NC_057803.1:663847910-663851848 GCF_018294505.1 Triticum aestivum
GAACCGGGACCAATAGTCATGTGCTGGCACGGTGCGGCACGAAAGTTTAGTCCCACCTCGCTAGCTAAGAGGGGCGTGTAGTGGTTTATAAGCCCCACTGCCGCACCCCTCTCGAGCTCCTCTCCGCTGCAGGCTTACGGGCCTACTTACTACTGCTTTTCCTGATGGGCCTACTGGACCTCCTGCGGGCCTGAATCCTGGCCCATGGTAGGTTTCTAGTCGTATTCAGGCCGTGGGGTCCCAGTAGGAGGCACTTTTTTTCTTTACTTATTGTTGCTATTTTTATTTTTCCCCAGAATTTTTGTTTTGTTTTCTGCATTATTTAATTTCTTTTGTTTCTTTGCTTTATTTTTTAATTCTTTTTTGCTTTTAGTTTTAGAACAATTTTAAACTTTCTGTTAGTGCCATTAGTTCTCAAATTTGAAAACAATTTTTTTGTTTTTTTTGTGCTTTATTTATTTTATTTTATTTCTACTTACAAGAAAATACTTATTGTTGCTATTTTTATTTTTTCCCAGATTTTTTGTTTTGTTTTCTGCATTATTTATTTTCTTTTGCTTTTTTGCTTTATTTTTTAATTCTTTTTGCTTTTAGTTTTAGAAAAATTATAAACTTTCTGTTAGTGCCATTAGTTTGCAAATTTGAATACACTTTTTTTGTTTTCTTTTTGCTTTATTTATTTTATTTTTTTCCAGTTTTTTTGTTTTGTTTTTTGCATTATTTTTTTTCTTTTGTTTTCTGCATTAAAGCATTTCAAATGAACTCTGAAAAAGTTGAAAGTTGAAAGTTGGCATGGTATCACGAGGGCCGAACCATAAGACATTAAAGCATTATGTGCCGGGACTAAAGAGGGGCATTGGTCCCGTTTGGAGCCACCAACCGGTACCAATGGACCCGTCTAATTACTTATTTATTTTCTGCAGCTGTTTTTTAGTTGATTCTTTCTGAAACTGTTTTTTTAGTCCCACCTCGCCAAGCGAGAGGCACTCGCAGCTGTTTATAAGCCCTGAGTGCAGAGACGATGAAGAAGAGGCTCAATGCTCACCTGCACGTTGGTTCGCTTCAAGCCTTGAGGAATAGGGTAGACTGCACGGAGCTATGTGCAGTGCAGTTTACACTATTCCAAAAGGCTTGAAGCGAATTAACTAGCATTGCGCCTCTTTTTTATTTTTAATGACTTATTACCACACAGAAAAAATAGAAAAAAATAAATATAGCAAAAAAGAAAATAAAACTATATAAAAAACTACTCAGAAATGAGCATAGATGCGCTTATAGAGAAAATTCAACCTAAATTCATAATAAATTTCTACTAACTTCAGTATGAATTTAGGTCAAATTTCCTGTATAAGGGCATCTATTTTCATTTTGAGAGGGGCTCAACAAGGCAGAGAGGGAGGGGCTTATAAACCGGTGTGAGCCCCCTTCGGTTGGCGAGGTGGGAATAAACTCTGGCCGCAACGAGGACCAACACTTTAGCCCCGGTTGGTGGTATGAACCGGGACTAATGGGCGTCCTTTGGTCCCGGTTCATGCCTCCAACCGGGACCAATGGTGGTGGGCCAGGAGCCAGGCCCATTGGTCCCGGTTCGTCCCACCAACCGGGACCAAAAGGTCCAGATGAACCGGGATCAATGGCCCATGTGGCCCGGCCGGCCCCCGGGGCTCACGAACCGGGTCCAATGCCCCCATTGGTCCCGGTTCTCGATTAAACCGGGACTAATGGGCTGACCCGGCCTGGACCAATGCCCCCTTTTGTTCTAGTGTTAGTTGCTCCCTTATCGCTTATTCAAAACGTCGCAAAGAAAAATAGCAATTATTTTGCTCAAAAAAATAGCAGACCTAATTGAACCAACCAATTTACAAAGATCCCAATAAAAAACAATTTACAAAATTGCCATGCGTATCTTCTTCCAAGTAAAAAGCCCAGGGAAGCACAATATTGGTACATGCAAAACAAAAGAAGTTACAAACAACTCTTCCAAAACTACACAAAATAAAACTTACCGGTCCAACAATAGCATAGTCGACTTAGAATTAAAGGTTGTTTTGAAATAAATGTATAAATAAGAAAAATGTTACCAACAAAAAGATTTACTCTGACTTTTCAAATATGACACCTCAAAAAATTATGTGTAACTATACACACATAAAAAATCTATATGTATAACTATTTTTAAACTTGAACATATTTGTTTCTTTTGTGTACCTTTTAAGAAAAATGTAACTGCCCAAGTAAAATATTAAGGACTAAAATTATGGATCTTAATGCGACCTAGTAGCTACCTAGTAGCTATTCTCGTCTATATCCCCTAAAGAAAAATATATTCTTGTCTATTTTAAAATGCTGCTATAGTGTTTATAATGTGCCTACAGCGGGCCATTAGTTTTGAAAAAAACTTAGAACCAGAGCGCTACACAGGGGCAGAGGCACCTTAACCTCCAACAACGAATTGAGCATCTCCTTGATGTCCTGCACCCATGGCCCAACAGCGGATAGGTTCTTTCCAGGTTGATTAATCATCTGCACCAGTGTCTTGTTGTCCAGCTCTAGATGTGCTCGCTGAATCTGAAGATCGATCGCCACGTGGATTGCCCTTCTGCATGCAAAACTTCCGCATACTCAGGATCAGTAATACATGGAAAGAAATGACATATACCGGCCAAGAAAGCAGCATTGTGACCCCTAAACACCGCACCCCCGCCACCATTATCTCCATGCTTCAAGACCGTCGGAGTTGATCTTCACCCATCCATCTTGAGGGGGCTCCCATTTTTGGATGGTCTTCGGCTCCGGTTGTGACGCCCTCATCTCATGCGCAGGTTTTCCAATCTGCCAACTGCACCTTCACTGTAGCTAATATTTCATGTGGCTGCGTTATCTTCCTTCCTTTCGTTGTATAATTTCTAGCGAGCCGGATTCCATATGCCGCCTAGAGCATGATCTCCTTCTCATCTCCGGCGAAGCATTCCAGCAGCTAGGTGGTAAGAGCGCCTTGAGAATTCAAGTGACATGGTGGGATCGCCACCGTTACTCCCAACACTTCGCACAGCTGCTGCCAGAATAGGACTGAATGCTGGCTTGCCCAGAAACGGTGAACCATGGTTTCCTCTCTGCCACATGCAACACAAAAAACACCTAGCTTTATCAGTTAACGATGGAGCTCCACTCCCACGGCAAGACCATTTCGTATTATTCGCCACAAATGAATTTTGACCTTAGCTGGTGCACTAGTTTCCCACAATGTCATGTACCCTTTATGTTTGGATACCGAGCTAGATGCCTCCGGCTGTCCGGTTCTAGCTCTGTTCAGAGACATCCTCAAATGATAAGCAGAGTTTACCGTGAAAATGTCGTTCTTTGTAAAGTTCCAAGCTAAAAAAATCATCAGCTCCCGGGTCCCCAATTGCGGTTTGCTTGATATCTATAGCATACGCCGGGGTGCACATGGCCTCCACTTTTTTCTCATTCCATCTTATTCAATCATCACTCAGAAGGTGCGACCTGTAATTCCCTATATGTAAATCTGACCTAAAGGTTGCGAGCTTCCACTGCGAGGTATCCAGGGATCATGGTGAATATTGATATGCGCTCCATTCCTGATCCTCCAAATCAATCCTTCCCTAAGCAAATCATGTCCATGTAGTATGCTCTGCAAAGTGTATGACGACCCCGATGATGGACAAGTGGCAGACAGGATTGTATCATCCATGAAGTGCCGTGCTTTTAGCACTCTCGCACACAGAGAAGTAGGGACTTGTAAAACGTGCCATTCTTGCTTGGCCAACAGGGCTTGGTTGAACGCTTCGGGGTCCCGAAACTCTATTCTACCATCACGCTTTCTAGCGGAAAATTTTCGTGTTTTGACCCTTTTCTGAAAGTTAATCGAGATCTGACCCCCGTTTGTAAAAATTTCGAGATCTGATCCTTTTGCTACC
>NC_057803.1:663916378-663919614 GCF_018294505.1 Triticum aestivum
TTCTCCGATGAATCCCCACACCAGTGCCCCACCACCACCCACCACCACCGCCATCCACCATCGCACCAACCCTAAACCCTAAGATAGATACTGGGTAGCCCCTCCAGCAAGCGTCTTCCTCCCCTCCAGCGAGTTTGTTCCTTCACTCTTGGTTGTTTCTCCCTTCGACCAAAGTCGGCTGACCCAACTTCGAAATTCAATCGACTAAACTGTAGCTATTGCGTATAAATAGATTGCAAACGGTGAACCCTTGTCCCTCCCCGCCCATTTCAATTTATGAATTCAAGTATACAAGCACGCATCATACATTCATGATGCACACATGGCACCAGCCAACAAGAACGAGCAGTTACTACCCTCCAGAGCATTCCAGCATATAGTGGCAATTCCAGTTTTCGTACAACGCAGTCTGGAAAAGAAAAATCCTAAAATGCAGGCACGCACACGGTTTCCATTAACTTGACAAGTATATTTAACACTACATACTAACCATTGTCTGATCTAAACTCACTACATCTCCCCTGGTTGCCGCTCACACGTACTCTTCTTTCTCGGGGAAGACTAGTGTGAGATCAGGGCTTTGTGTGAGATTGTGCGATCAAGCAACATGGGCCGTTGGATATGCAATTCACGGTACAGATTGGTTAGGTCAGAGGGGATTGGCATTTTTGCGCAAAACCCCCCTGATTTCATTGCATAGTGTTGCATGTGATCATATCCCCGTAAGTTACAGAAACAGCCTGTGCATGTGATTGCTCACGGGACTCATGAGCCATGGCCTATCATTGAAGAAAATATTGAGCTAGTGGGGAAGTATCAGTATTTTTTTTACTACATCCACGTTCAATTGCCAGATTTTTTCTATAAATATCAACTCTTTTCTTCCATCACACTATGAGCAGTAAAAGCAATACTACCAAACCAAAGAAAAAAAAAGCTAACAGGAAATATAATAGTTATATTTAGAATATATATGAACCAGTCGAGTTTTAGAAGATGCGATGGCGAACATACTTAGTCGTTTGAACCAGAATTGCAACCATGTGAGCCAACAATAAGAATGCAAGAAAACAATTAACAACCATTTTCTTTTCAGTTTTCTTCTCATGAATATGCCTGTCATGTAACACAACTTCCTTGCACGTTCTACAGGTGTGTGACAACTGTAGAGTAAACCTTCTTATTCGGCCCTGCCTTCTTTTCATCGTCTCTATTGCCCTTAATTATTAAGCATGTACCCCCACACTGTTCACAGCCTTCGGGTCCCAAGACAGATCACACATTTGGCACCAGTGGCGTAGGACGAAAAAAAATTAGATGGGGTGTACTCTAAAGGAAGTAGGGGGCTACTGTCCCCCCCCCCCGTTGAAGAATAATTGAGAGATGTTTTGTAGCCGTACTATGCCCCTTAGGCTTTGCCTTTCATATATACTAGTACATGATTACAACTTGAGAATCAAGTCAAGACCACATGGGATCAATCTAACAGATTTTACAATCCCTAATATCACGGGTATGATCGCTACTTGATCATATGCCGGTTAAACATGGCACAAGATATTTACGTTAACTTTCCCCCTCAATCTCAACCAGCCACAAGGTTGAGATTGCGCCGTAATTTGTCCAACATGACCTTTGTCGCAGGTTTAGTGAAAGCATCCGCCACTTGATCACCAGAGGACACAAACCGGACATCCAGTGCTCCTTGTTCTACCTTTTCTCTAACAAAGTGAAAGTCCACCTCTATGTGCTTCGTCCTAGCATGGAATACCGGATTTGCAGTGAGGTATGTGACACCCAAATTATCACACCATAGGATTGGTGGACGAGACTGATGGACACCCAATTCTCTAAGTACAGACTGTACCCAAGCTACTTTAGCTGCACCATTTGCAAGAGCCTTATATTCTGCCTTGGTACTTGAACGTGATACTGTTGGTTGCTTCCGAGCGCTCCATGATATCAGGTTAGATCCAAGAAAGACCACAAAACCTCCCGTAGAGCGTCTATCATCGGCACAACCTGCCCAATCAGCATCAGTGAAGACACTCAAAAGTGTGGAACTTGATCGACAAATCTGAAGTCCGATGGCTATAGTACCCTTGATGTATCTCAATATGCGCTTGACAGCCTCCCAATGCACATCAGTAGGTTTGGACAAATATTGGCAAACTTTGTTTACAGCAAAAGAAATATCAGGTCGAGTGAGCGTAAGATACTGCAAACCTCCAACCATACTACGGTAACTAAAAGCATCATCATTAGTAAGAGGAGTGCCAAGATCTGCTGCCAGCTTATCTGTGACTGACATGGGTGTGGAAACCGCTTTGCAATTCTCCATATGTGTTCGGTGAAGAAGATCATCAGCGTGCTTGCGCTGCGAGAGCACCATTCCCCCTGAGTTGTAGGTGGCTTCAACCCCAAGAAAGTAACCCAAACGACCAAGATCCTCGATAGGAAAGGACCGAGAGAGGGTGCGAAGCAAACGGTCCACCGCTTGAGAACAGGAGCCAGCAATGACAATATCGTCAACATAAACAAGCATGTAAATAACCACAGAATCATGCTGGAAGATGAATAGTGAAGTGTCAGCCTTAGATGAGTGAAAACCGAGCTGTTGCAGCCGGTCACTAAGGCCAGAATACCAAGCTCGTGGTGACTGTTTCAAACCATAGATAGACTTCCGAAGCTTGCACACATGGCGAGGGTAGCTAGGATCCTCAAACCCGGGCGGCTGCTGCATATAAACGTCCTCATCAAGCAGTCCATGAAGAAAAGCATTGCTAACATCAATTTGTCGAAGTGGCGGTGCATCGCCATGTTGCCGCCATGGTACTCATCCGCCTGATAAGTGTGGTTGTAGCATTGGCGACACTGAAGGGCGGAGTGCCCAAAAATACGGCAGATTTGGCACTTAGGACGACGGTTGCCGCCGCCGCCGCTGTTGCGGTTTCCATTGTTGCCACGACCGCCATGGTGCTGGCCGTTCTGGCCGCCATGGCGCTGGCCGTTCTGGCCGCCATGCAAGTCAAAGAATAATGGAGAGATGTTTTGGAGCCGTACTATGCCCCTTGGGCTTTGCCTTTCATATATACTAGCACATGATTACAACTTGAGAATCAAGTCAAGATCACATGAAATCAATCTAACAGATTTTACAATCCCTAATATCACGGGTATGATCGCTACTTGATCATACGCCGGTTAAACAAGGCACAAGATATTTACGTTAACAC
>NC_057803.1:663919767-663920186 GCF_018294505.1 Triticum aestivum
GTGATGCTATAAGATGCGTGTGTGCTGACGTGGATTGTATATGTATAATATGTTCTTATTTTCAAAGTGAATGAGACCAAATTATATCTCATCTAGATGAGTTCTAGGTACTCCCATGTTTTTATGTGATCTTAAACATAATGAGCAAATAAAATGGAAGTATACATACCCTTAAATAGAAACAACATAAAAGGATACATTTAATATTGTCTAAGAACAAAACAACAGGAGTGCCTTACCTTTATTTTGAAAGAAAATCATAATTTATCAATATCAAGACTTCTAAATATTTCATGCTCACCACGGCGTGAAGAGCGTCGGAGGTGATCTGTGTGACTCCGTTAGCCAAGAGGAGCTCCCTGACATGCACTTGTCGACAGTGCTCGCTGATGACGCTACTACTGGTCACCGACCTCACG
>NC_057803.1:663920793-663934527 GCF_018294505.1 Triticum aestivum
GCTACCTGCTGGCCGTCGCAGAGCCGTCCCTGCACTCTCCTGCTGGCCGTGGGGAACACACATCGGTGCGCAGCTCGGCGGCAACTACCCACCCTAGGGTCTGTGACTTCGCGTGATTGTGTACGTGGCCTGCAGGTCCGTGAATGACGAAAAGAACAAAGGAACCATGTACTGGTCTGTTCTTTTTTAACAACATACTCCCTCTGTCCTTCAAAAAGTGCACTTCCAACTTTGTTGGAGTATCAAATTATCTCAAAGTTTGACCGAGTTTATGCAAGAATATATCAATGTTTGTGAAACCAAATAGGAGTATGATGAAAATATACTTTATCATGAACCTAATGCTATTAATTTATTGACATAAATGTTGGTGTATTATTGTATAAATATAGTCAAACATAAAAAAGTTTGACTTTTCCAATAAAGTTGAAAGTACATCTTTTAAAAAACAGAGGGAGTACTTGTTAGGTGGACTCTGGACTCTTGAGCGTTGCATCCTTAGTGGCTTGCGTGTGGCCCAATATGGCCCAATAACGTTGACTATGCCTTCTACGAGCTTGTAACTGTACGAACAGCTGTACACCTAGGAAGTTTGCCCCTACCCTTTTATGTATCGTTGAAACACAGATAGAAGGAAATAGGGTAGAGAATTTAGCTGGTACTTTGGGCTATGATAAAGCTTTTGCTGTTGATAGTAGAGGTAGGAGTGGAGGCTTAGGCCTTTTTTGGAATAATGAAATAAATGTTGAGGTTTTGGGTTACTCTGATTATTACTTGGATGTTTCTGTGGAAGAAGCAGGGTTGGAGAAGTGGAGGCTCACGTGTGTGTACGGGGAGGCTCAAACCCACCTTCGGCACCAGACGTGGACAGTTCTGAAAAACATTAGCACTTTGAGCTCGCTCCCTTGGCTATGCATTGGAGATTTTAACGAAGTGCTACGTCCAAACGAGCACAACGGGATTGCTAGACGCAATAATGCTCAAATGCAGGCATTCAGAGACACTGTGGATATTTGCATGTTGCTTGATATAGGGTACAAGGGTCGTTCCTGGACGTGGGAGAAGAAGGTAACAGGTGGATCATATACAACATGCAGATTGGATAGAGCTTTGGCTAATGCCACCTGGATGTCCCGCTTCCCGGCGGCAGGCCTGGAGCATCTAGCTGCATCAACGTCGGACCATGGCCCCATTGTGCTTGATCTGGGACGCAGCCAGAACAACCACACGCAGAAGAGTTTCCGCTATGAGTTGATGTGGGAAAAACATGAAGAGCTTAGGGAGACCATCGGGGCAGAATGGGCAGCAGCAGGGCCGTGTGCTATGGTTCTTGAACTACAACAGAAGCTACTGGCTGTCTCAAAGGGCTTGACAAACTGGAGTAAGCAATCGTTCGGGAGTGTACGTACGGAGATAAAGAATATGAAGAAGGAGTTGGACAAATTACAGAGTGATCCTCTGAGGTCACGGCCATCACATGCGGAACTAAAAATCAATGAGCGTTTGATCGAACTATACCACCGAGAGGAGATAATGTGGAGACAGCGTGCACGCACGGAGTGGCTTTCCTCAGGAGACAAAAACACAAAGTTCTTTCACCTGCGAGCGAGTTTGAGAAGAAAGAAAAACATGATTCGAGCACTGCAAAACTCACTGGGGGTACTTGTTGAGGACCCGGTGGAGCTGAGAGCCTTGGCCAACAATTTCTATCAAAAATTGTACTCAACAGAAGGAGTGCAGGATGTAGAAATGTCTGCACTTTATGAAGAGGAACAGATCCAAGAACAATAGCTTCTGTGCTTTGAAACTTGATATGATGAAGGCTTACGACAGGTTGGAGGGCCTTATCTAAAAGCTATCATGCAAAAACTGGGGTTTGCACATGCATGGATAGAAACAGTTATGAACATGGTATCATCAGTCTCATTTTCAGTTTTGTTCAATGGAGAAAGACTTGAAGCTTTTAAACCATCCAGAGGAATTCGGCAGGGAGATCCAATCTCCCCTTACCTTTTCTTGATTGCAGCGGAGGGCCTCTCGTGCCTCCTGAAATCTAGTTCTCAGTCATCACTTCTTGCAGGTGTGAAGGTGGCTCCCACGGCTCCGGCCGTTAACCATCTTTTATTTGCAGATGATAGCCTGCTGCTTTTCAAGGCGAGTGTGGAGGGAGCAGAACTTGTATCAAACCTACTGAATAGGTATTGTAATGCGTCAGGTCAGAGAGTAAATCATGCAAAATCATCCATCTTTTTCAGCAGAGGTTGTACACAGGCTATCAGAGAAGGGGTGAAGAACAGCCTCCAAGTGCAAAATGAAACCCTGAGTGATCGCTATCTGGGCATGCCCACTGATGTTGGACAATCAAAGAACAGAACGTTCAAATATTTGCGGGATAGAGTGTGGGAGAAAATACGAGGATGGATGGAAAAACTGTTGTCAGCTGCGGGAAAGGAGGTTTTAGTAAAATCAATTGCACAAGCAACCCCAGTTTATTCAATGTCATGCTTCCGGTTGCCCAGGGGGGTATGTGATGATATCACCTCTCTCATCCGTCAGTTCTGGTGGGGAAGTAAAAGAGGAAAGAGGAAGCCAGCATGGGTGGCGTGGGATGTGATGATCAGACCAAAGTATATGGGGGGCATGGGATTCAGAGATTTCGAGCTGTTCAACTTGGCGTTATTGGCAAGACAGGCATGGAGAGTCTTGGTTGAGGACGAGTCATTGAGCGCTCAAATACTCAAAGCTGCTTATTACCCTAACAGCTCTCTGCTTGATGCAACGCTAGGGACACATCCATCGCAGATTTGGAGGGCCTTGCTTGAAGGTAGAGACGTGCTTGCTCAAGGCATCATACGAAAGATTGGAGACGGAGAGAATACCAATATTTGTCATCACAATTGGATACCAAGACCAAGCTTCAAGCGACCGATTACCTCGCTAGTACCGGCTCCACCTGAGAAAGTGTCCGAACTTATTGATACAAACCCAGCATCATGGAGGGCCGACCTAGTGAGAACGGTATTCACTCCTTTTGACGCAGAAGAAATCTTGAAAATCCCTTTGTGCACTAGGCAGGTAGATGATTTTTGGGCTTGGAATGAGACCCCGAGGGGAATCTTCACAGTCGCATCGGCCTATCGCATGCTTGTGACAACGAAGCTGGGAAGAGAAAATTGGCTGGAAGGGAGGGAAGATTCATTGCGCATAAATATGGAGAATGGAGAGTGGACCAAGATGTGGAAGATGCAGGTGTCGTCTAAGATCAGAGTGTTTGCATGGAGGCTGGCCAGGCATTCGATCCCGGTGGGAGATGTGCTACACCATTTCCATATGGCTACAACAGCAGCGTGCCACCTTTGCGGGGCTCAGGATACATGGAAGCATGCCTTGCTGGAGTGTCCGATGTCTCGCTGCACATGGGCCTTGTCTTCGGTGCAAGTGTTGGATCAGCTCTGTACGGTGCAACATGACAGTGCGAAACTATGGTTATTTGCCCTTCAAGACAGCCTCAATGCCGACGAGTTTATAAGGTTGGCGGTCACCCTTTGGGCAATTTGGGGAGCCAAGAGGAAAGCTATACATGAAGGAGTATTTAGGAGTCCTCAATCCATCCACGACTTCATAGTGTCTTATTTATCAGAGATCAAGATGATCTACCCTCAGAAGGAGCGAGCGGCGAGAGTAGCAGCAACGAGACCAAGACGGTGGCTGCCGCCGGAGGAGAATCATGCCAAAATAAACACTGATGCCGCGGTTGGAGGACGAGGGAGTTTTGGTGCAGTGGCAGCCATTTGCCGAGATGAAGCCGGAAAGTTTGCAGGGGCGTCAGCTATCGTATATAGAGCGACTGGAGGTCCAGCTACGCTTGAAGCCTTGGCTATACGTGAAGCCTTTGCCCTTGCCGATGATCTATATCTACAGCGAATTCATGTGGCTTCGGATTGCAAGGAAGCAGTACAAGAAATCTTGAACGGTGGTGCATCGTGCTACGGTGCAGTGATTCATGAGATTAGATTACATGCAGTTTCTTTTATTTCTTGCAGAATAGTTCACGAATTTAGGAGCTCAAATTTTGATGCTCACAACCTTGCGAAATATGCGTTGGGACTCGGTTTTGGTCGCCATGTTTGGTTAGGCCAGCCTAAGGGTATTCCCTTCGTCCATGTAAACATTGTGACGGATGAATAAAGTTTCGCAGGGGTATTCCCTTCGTCCATATAAACATTGTGACAGATGATTAAAGTTTCGCAGGGTTGCCTCAAAAAAAAAAAAGCTGTACACCTAAGAAAAAATTGAAAGAAATCAAGTTAGGGCGAGCGCCCCACCTCGCCCCACTGAGAGCTCCGCCCCTGTTTGGCACAGCACCCTGAAACTGCTAGCACACCGCCAGCCGACATACTCCAGCGTTTTCAGACAATACACCTACATGTACTGCAAAAGAACTCCTGCCTAGCTAGCCATGCCAGGCATCTTTCAATACACTAGATGACCAGTTGCGTCAAATGACGCAAAGATTCGTTTAAAACCATGTTCGTGTTGAAAATATTTGCATTTTTTCGTAACTGTATATTTGAGTACATTTGGTAAGAACTTATAACACTATATATAAAGGAAATTAAATGCAAATATTTTCTTAAGGTAATAACGCCACAAATTAGATCATCGGTAGGTCAAGATAGTTGAGTCTGCAATTAGGATCTCCGAGTAGCTGTAAACTTGCATTAAAAAAGGAGTAAACATAAGTGACACAATAAAATATACTTAATACATGAACTTGTGAAAATTGTGTATAGGAGAATTTAATAGAAATAGTATCAATTACATCATATAATTTGGTTTTATACTCTTTTGTGTATATATCAGATCCGGTATAGAGAGAAGGGTACCTTTGGTTCCACGGCGTCACAAATAGGAGGCTGCAGGCAGTGTAATCCGAGCAGAAAGCAAATCGCTGGCCTAGGAAAAGAAAGGAATGGTCAGGAAAACAAATATAACTTCTACTTACTGCAATGGAAAAGAAGGAAACTATTGTTAGTACATTAGTATATAGGTTATTAGTACATAGGTGTTTTTGCATTATCAAAAAAAAACTAATCAACAACAGCAAAATAATCTTCCTAGCCTCTGTAACACATGGCTCGACCTTATGAGGCATAACACGAGACCAAGTCTCTGTAACTGAAACAAAAACACACATCATATTCTTCCCCAAGGTTTCTAATTATTCAACTGCGATGATCTAATCAGATTCATATGCCACGACCAAACAGAGCAAGCACATAGTATGTTACTTGGTCCTTGTTAACTTCAAGCAGTTTAAACCAAATACATGTTACTTTTTTTCCACTACCCACCATGGAGCAAAAGCCCCATGGTCCTTTATTTCAATCGAAGCAAATATATACGGACAAAGAATAACAGTCCCAAGAGGAAGGAAAGAAAGAGAAAAGAAAACCTACGTAAGAGAGCACATCCAAAAATCTAACGGAGGCTTTGGATCCAAAATGCATGAACTGAGAAGTTTTTTCGACAAAGGGTGAATTTTATTGGCTCAAAATGGAGCATCAAGAGGATACAAACACAATAAGCACATCCGGCCTCTGCATAACTAGAATGCACACAGCCAACACTAACGCACGCACACAACAATCTGCCAGCAAATAGCAAAGTCGTATAAGACCAAAGCTATGCATAAGCGAGGAGAAAAATACAAAGCGATCAGATCCAATCAGCAAACTACATTAATGATCATATCCGCACCAACCATCTCATGACACCACATGAATGGCGAGGTTCTTCAACAGCAATGCCTTCAGGAAGGGAGCGACGATCAATCGCCGCCGTCACCGAATCCAACCACTCAAGGTCAGGATTTAGGTTTTCACCCTGAAAAACCAGTCTGAGCATATCCAAGCAATGCCTTCAACAAGGTAACAACGTAAAAACATCGCCATTGCCAGACATAACCAACCCTGGTCACCTAGGCTTTCACCCCGGAGCTCGAGACTCGGTGCTCGAGTAGCACCACCATCAAGTCACTCACGTGTTGTCGCCACCACTTTTCCGTGATCCCAGCAGCTACTTGCGATGTGTGATCGCCGCTGCTACACCTGTTGGGGAACGTAGCAGAAATTCAAAATTTTCCTACGTGTCACCAAGATCTATCTATGGAGAAACCAGCTACGAGTAGAAGGAGAGTGCATCTACATACCCTTGTAGATCGCTAAGCGGAAGCGTTCAAGTGAACGGGGTTGATGGAGTCGTACTCGTCGTGATTCAAATCACCGATGATCAAGTGCCGAACGGACGGCACCTTCGCGTTCAACACACGTACAGCCCGGTGACGTCTCCCACGCCTTGATCCAGCAAGGAGAGAGGGAGAGGTTGAGGAAGACTCCATCCAACAGCAGCACAACGGCGTGGTGGTGGTGGAGGAGCGTGGCAATCCCGCAGGGCTTCGCCAAGCACCATGGGAGAGGAGGAGGAGGAGAGGCAGGGCTGCACCAACGAGAGATCAAATCGCGTGTTATGGGCAGCCCTATGCCTCACTATTTATAGGGGGAGAGGGGGCTGCGCCCCCCTCTAGGGTTTCCCACCCCTAAGGGGTGCGGCCAGCCCTAGATGGCAAAGGGGGCGGCGGCCAGGAGGGGGAGAGAGGGGAGGCGCCCACTAGGTGGGCCTTAAGGCCCATCTGGACTAGGGTTTGCCCCCTCCCACTCTCCCTTGCGCCTTGGCCCCTTGTGGGGGGCGCACCAGCCCACCTAGGGGCTGGTCCCCTCCCACACATGGCCCACACAGCCTTCTGGGGCAGGTGGCCCCACTTGGTGGACCCCCGGGACCCTCCCGGTGGTCCCGGTACAATACCGATATCGCCCGAAACTTTTCCGGTGACCAAAACAGGACTTCCCATATATAAATCTTTACCTCCGGACCATTCCGGAACTCCTCGTGACGTCCGGGATCTCATCCGGGACTCCGAACAACATTCGGTAACCACATACAAGCTTTCTTTATAACCCTAGCGTCATCGAACCTTAAGTGTGTAGACCCTACGGGTTCGGGAGACATGCAGACATGACCGAGACGTTCTCCGGTCAATAACCAACAGCGGGATCTAGATACCCATGTTGGCTCCCACATGTTCCACGATGATCTCATCGGATGAACCACGATGTCAAGGACTCAATCGATCCCGTATACAATTCCCTTTGTCTAGCGGTATTTTACTTGCCATTCGATCGTCGGTATCCAATACCTTGTTCAATCTCGTTACCGGCAAGTCACTTTACTCGTTCCGTAACACATCATCCCGTGATCAACTCCTTGGTCAAATTGCGCATATGATGATGTCCTACCGAGTGGGCCCAGAGATACCTCTCCGTTTACACGGAGTGACAAATCCCAGTCTCGATCCGCATAAAACAATAGATACTTTCGGAGATACCTGTAGTGCATCTTTATAGTCACCCAGTTACGTTGTGACGTTTGATACACCCAAAGCACTCCTACGGTATCCAGGAGTTACACGCTCTCATGGTCAAAGGAAGAGATACTTGACATTGGCAAAGCTCTAGCAAACGAACTACACGATCTTTGTGCTATGCTTAGGATTGGGTCTTGTCCATCACATCATTCTCCTAATGATGTGATCCCGTTATCAACGACATCCAATGTCCATAGCCAGGAAACCATGACTATCTGTTGATCACAACGAGCTAGTCAACTAGAGGCTCACTAGGGACATATTGTGGTCTATGTATTCACACGTGTATTACGATTTCCGGATAATACAGTTATAGCATGAATAAAAGACAATTATCATGAACAAGGAAATATAATAATAATACTTTTATTATTGCCTCTAGGGCATATTTCCAACAGTCTCCCACTTGCACTAGAGTCAATAATCTAGTTCACATCGCCATGTGATTAACACTCACAGGTCACATCGCCATGTGACTAATACCCAAGAGTTTACTAGAGTCAGTAGTCTAGTTCACATCACTATGTGATTAACACTCAATGAGTTTTATGTTTGATCATGTTGCTTGTGAGAGAGGTTTTAGTCAACGGGTCTGAACCTTTCAGATCCGTGTGTGCTTTACAAATCTCTATGTCATCTCCTAGATGCAGCTACCACGCTCTATTTGGAGCTATTCCAAACAACTGTTCTACTTGGAGCTATTCTAAATTGTTGCTCCATTATACGTATTCGGTATCTCTACTCAGAGCTATCCGGATAGGTGTTAAGCTTGCATCGACGTAACCCTTTACGACGAACTCTTCTACCACCTCCATAATCGAGAAAATTCCTTAGTCCACTAGTTACTAAGGATAACTTTGACCGCTGTCCTGTGATCCATTCATGGATCACTCTTGTACCCCTTGACTAACTCATGGCAAGGCACACTTTAGGTGCGGTACACAGCATAGCATACTGAAGAGCCTACGTCTTAAGCATAGGGGACGACCTTCGTCCTTTCTCTCTATTCTGCCGTGGTCGAGCTTTAAGTCTTAACTTCGTACCTTACAACTCAGGAAAGAACTCCTTCTTTGACTGGTCCATCTTGAACACCTTCAAGATCATGTCAAGGTATGTGCTCATTTGAAAGTACCATTAAGCGTTTTGATCTATCCTTATAGATCTTGATGCTCAATGCTCAAGCAGCTTAATCCAGGCTTTCCATTGAAAAACACTTTCAAAATAACCCTATATGCTTTCCAGAAATTCTACGTCATTTCTGATCAACAATATGTCAACAACATATACTCATCAGAAATTGTATAGTGCTCCCACTCACTTCTTTGGAAATACAAGTTTCTCATAAACTTTGTATAGACCCAAAATCTTTGATCATCTTATCAAAGCGTACATTCCAACTTCGAGATGCCTACTCCAGTCCTTAGAAGGATCGCTGGAGCCAGCATACCTTTTAGCATCCTTAGGATCGACAAAAACTTTCTGATTGTATTACATACAACCTTTCCTCACGAAAACCGGTAAGGAAACTCGTTTTGACATCCATCTGCCAGATTTCATAAATACAGCTAATGCTAACATGAATCCGACAGACTTTAAGCATCGCTACGGATGAGAAAATCTCATCGTAGTCAACTCCTTGAACTTGTGAAAAAACTCTTCGCCACAAGTCGAGCTTCATGGACGGTGACATTACCGTCCATGTTCGTCTTCTTCTTAAAGATCCATTTATCTCAATGGCTTGCCGATCATCGGGCAAGTCCACCAAAGTCCATGCTTTGTTCTGATATATGGATACTATCTCGGATTTCATGGTTTCTAACCATTTGTCGGAATTCGGGCCCACCATCGCTTCTCCATAGCTCGTAGGTTCATTGTTGTCTAGCAACATGACCTTCAAGACAGGATCACCTTACCACTCCGAAGTAGTACGTGTCCTTGTCGTCCTACGAGGTTTGGTAGTGACTTGATCCGAAGTTTCATGATCAATATCATAAGCTTCCACTTCAATTGGTGTAGGTGCCACAGGAACAACTTCCTGTGCCCTGCCACACACTAGTTGAAGAGACGGTTCAATAACCTCATCAAGTCTCCACCATCCTCCCACTCAACTCTTTCGAGAGAAACCTTTCCTCGAGAAAGGACCCGATTCAAGAAACAATCCCTTATTGCTTTCGGATCTGAGACAGGAGGTATACCCAACTGTTTTGGGTGTCCTATGAAGATGTATTTTATCCGCTTTGGGTTCGAGCTTAATCCTGAAACTTTTTCACATAAGCGTCGCAGCCCCAAACCTTTAAGAAACGACAACTTAGGTTTCTCTAAACCATAATTCATACGGTGTCATCTCATCGGAATTACGTGGTGCCCTATTTAAAGTGAATGTGGTTGTCTCTAATGCCTAACCCATGAACGATAGTGGTAATTCGATAAGAGACATCATGGTACGCACCATATCCAATAGGGTGCAACTATGATGTTCGGACACACCATCACACTATGGTGTTCCAGGCGGTATTAATTGCGAAACAATTTCCACAATGTCTTAATTGTGTGCCAAAACTCGTAACTCAGATATTCATCTCTATGATCATATCATAGACATTTTATCCTATTGTCATAATGATCTTCTACTTCACTCTGAAATTATTTGAACCATTCAATAATTCAGACTTGTGTTTCATCAAGTAAATATTCTCAACATCTACTCGAATCATCTGTGAAGTAAGAACATAACGATATTCACTGCATGCCTCAGCACTCATTGGACTGCACACATCAAAATGTGTTGCTTCCAACAAGTTGCTATCTTGTTCCATCTTACTGAAACCGAGGCTTTTCAGTCATCTTGCCCATGTGGTATGATTTGCATATCTCAAGTGATTCAAAATCAAGTGAGTTCAAACGGTCCATTTGCATGGAGTTTCTTCATGCATATATACCAATAGACATGGTTCGCATGTCTCAAACTTTTCAAAAACGAGTGAGTCCAAAGATCCATCAACATGGAGCTTCTTCATGCGTTTTATACCAATATGACTTACACAGCAGTGCCACAAGTAGGTGGTACTATCATTACTATCTTTTGGCATGAACATGTGTATCACTACGATCGAGATTCAATAAACCATTCATTTCAGGTGTAAGACCATTGAAGGTATTATTCAAATAAACAGAGTAACCATTATTCTCCTTAAATGAATAACCGTATTTCGATAGACATAATCCAATCATGTCTATGCTCAACGCAAACACCAATCTCGATGGTAGAGGGAGCGTACGATATTTGATCAACCTTGGAAATATTTCCAACACATATCGTCATCTCACCTTTAGCTAGTCTCCGTTTATTCCATAGCTTTTATTTCGAGTTACTAACACTTAGCAACTGAACCGGTATCTAATACCCTGGTGCTACTAGGAGTACTAGTAAAGTACACATTAACATAATGTATATCCAATATACTTCTATCGACCTTGCCAGCCCTCTCATCTACCAAGTATCTAGGGTAATGCTGCTCCAGTGGTTGTTCCCCTTATTACAGAAGCACTTAGTCTCGGGTTTGGGTTCAACCTTGGGTTTCTTCACTAGAGCAGCAGCTGAATTGCCGTTTCATGAAGTATCCCTTTGTTCCCTTACCCTTCTTGAAACTAGTGGTTTCACCAACCATCAACGATTGATGCTCCTTCTTGATTTCTACTTTCGCGGTGTCAAACATCACGAATATTTCAAGGATCATCATATCTATCCCTGATATGTTATAGTTCATCACGAAGCTCTAGCAGCTTGGTGGCAATGACTTTGGGGAAACATCACTATCTCATCTGGAAGATCAACTCCCACTCGATTCAAGTGATTGTTGCACTCAGACAATCTGAGTACAAGCTCAACGATTGAGCTTTTCTCCCTTAGTTTGCAGGCTAAGAAAATCATCGGAGGTCTTATACCTCTTGACGTGAGCACGAGCCTGAAATCCCAATTTCAGCCCTCGAAACATCTCATATGTTCCGTGACGTTTCGAAAACGTCTTTGGTGCCTCTACTTAAACCATTTAACTGAACTATCATGTAGTTATCAAAACGTGTATGTCCGATGTTCGCAACATCCACAAACGACGTTTGGGGTTCAGCACATTGAGCAGTGCATTAAGGACATAAGCTTTCTACTGTCCGCATAATCGCTACTTTCAACTTTCAACTATAATTTTCTCTAGGAACATATCTAAACAGTAGAACTATAGCGCGAGCTACGACATAATTTGCAAAGGGTCTTTTGACTATGTTCAAGATAATTAAGTTCATCTTATGAACTCCCACTCAGATAGACATCCCTCTGGTCATCTAAGTGATTACATGATCCGAGTCAACTAGGCCGTGTCCGATCATCACGTGAGACGGACTAGTCAACGTCGGTGAACATCTTCATGTTGATCGTATCTACTATACGACTCATGCTCGACCTTTCGGTCTCCGTGTTCCGAGGCCATGTCTGTACATGCTAGGCTCGTCAAGTTAACCCTAAGTGTTTTCGCTGTGTAAAACTGTCTTACACCCGTTGTATGTGAACGTAAGAATCTATCACACCCGATCATCACGTGGTGCTTCGAAACGACGAACTGTAGCAACGGTGCACAGTTAGGGGAGAACACTTCTTGAAATTTTAATGAGGGATCATCTTATTTACTACCGTCGTTCTAAGCAAATAAGATGCATAAACATAATAAACATCACATGCAATTATATAGTTGTGACATGATATGGCCAATATCATATAGCTCCATTGATCTCCATCTTCGGGGCTCCATGATCATCTTGTCACCGGCTTGACACCATGATCTCCATCATCATGATCTCCATCATCGTGTCTTCATGAAGTTGTCACGCCAACGACTACTTCTACTTCTATGACTAACGCGTTTAGCAATAAAGTAAAGTAGTTTACATGGCGTTCTTCAATGACACGCAGGTCATACAAAAATAAAGACAACTCCTATGGCTCCTGCCGGTTGTCATACTCATCGACATGCAAGTCGTGAATCCTATTACAAGAACATGATCTCATACATCACAATTCATCATTCATCACAACTTCTGGCCATATCACATCACATGATCAATCGCTGCAAAAACAAGTTAGACGTCCTCTAATTGTTGTTGCATCTTTTACGTGGCTGCAATTGGGTTCTAGCAAGAACGTTTTCTTACCTACGAATCACCACAACGTGATTTTGTCAACTTCTATTTACCCTTCATAAGGGCCCTGTTCATCGATTCCGCTCCAACTAAGGTGGGAGAGACAGACACCCGCCAGCCACCTTATGCAACTTGTGCATGTCAGTCGGTGGAACCGGTCTCACGTAAGTGTACGTGTAAGGTTGGTCCGGGCTGCTTCATCCCACAATACCGTTGAGCAAGAAAAGACTAGTAGAGGCAAGTAAGATGACAAAATCCACGCCCACAACAAAGTTGTGTTCTACTCGTGCAAAGAGAACTACGCATAGACCTAGCTCTGATGCCACTGTTGGGGAACGTTGCAGAAAATTAAAATTTTTCCTACGGTTTCACCAAGATCCATCTATGAGTTCATCTAAGCAACGAGTCTAGGGAGAGAGTTTGCATCTACATACCACTTGTAGATCGCGTGCGGAAGCTTGCAAGGTGATGATGTAGTCGTACTCGACGTGATCCAAATCACCGATGACCTGCGCCGAACGGACGGCACCTCCGCGTTCAACACACGTACGGAACAGCCACGTCTCCTCCTTCTTGATCCAGCAAGGAAGGGAGGAGAGGTTGAGGGAGATGGCACCAGCAGCAGCACGACGGCGTGGTGTTGGTGGAGCTGCAGTACTCCGGCAGAGCTTCGCTAAGCACTATGGAGGTGGAGGAGGTGTTGGGGAGGGAGAAGGAGGCAACCAAAGGCCAGGGCGTTCAGGTATGAAGTCCCTCCTCTCCCCCACTATATATAGGGGTGCCAAGGGGGGTGGCCGGCCCTAGGAGATCAAATCTCCTAGGGGGTGCGGCGGCCAAGGGGGGTTTTCCCTCCCCCCAAGGCACCTAGGAGGTGCCTTACCCTCCTAGGACTCTAGCCCCCCTTGAACCCTAGGCGCATGGGCCTATGTGGGGCTGGTGCCCTTGGCCCATTAGGCCAAGGCGCACCCCCACACAGCCCATGTGGCCCCCCGGGACAGGTGGACCCACCCGGTGGACCCCCGGGACCCTTCCGGTGGTCCCGGTACAATACCGATAACCCC
>NC_057803.1:663934655-663951261 GCF_018294505.1 Triticum aestivum
ATGCCCGAAACAGGACTTCCCATATATAAATCTTTACCTCCGGACCATTCCGGAACTCCTCGTGACGTCCGGGATCTCATCCGGGACTCCGAACAACATTCGGGTTACTGCATATACATATCCCTATAACCCTAGCGTAACTGAACCTTAAGTGTGTAGACCCTACGGGTTCGGGAGACATGCAGACATGACCGAGACTCTCTCAGTCAATAACCATCAGCGGGATCTGGATACCCATGATGGCTCCCACATGCTCCTCGATGTTGTCATCGGATGAACCACTATGTCGAGGATTCGATCAAACCCTGTATGCAATTCCCTTTGTCAATCGGTACGTTACTTGCCCGAGACTCGATCGTCGGTATCCCAATACCTTGTTCAGTCTCGTTTCCGGCAAGTCACTTTACTCGTACCGTAATGCATGATCCCATGTCCAACACCTTGGTCACATTGAGCTCAATATGATGATGCATTACCGAGTGGGCCCAGAGATACCTCTCCGTCATACGGAGTGACAAATCCCAGTCTCGATCCGTGTCAACCCAACAGCTACTTTCGGAGATACCTGTAATGCACCTTTATAGTCACCCAGTTACATTGTGACGTTTGGTATACCCAAGGCACTCTTATGGTATCCGGGAGTTACACGATCTCATGGTCGAAGGAAGAGATACTTGACACTTGCAAAGCTCTAGCAAAACGAACTACACGATCTTTTATGCTATGCTTAGAATTGGGTCTTGTCCATCACATCATTCTCCTAATGATGTGATCCCGTTATCAATGACATCCAATGTCCATAGTCAGGAAACCATGACTATCTGTTGATCACAACGAGCTGGTCAACTAGAGGCTTACCAGGGACATTGTGTGGTCTAAGTATTCACACGTGTATTACGATTTCCGGATAATACAGTTATAGCATGAATAAAAGACAATTATCATGAACAATGAAATATAATAATACTTTTATTATTGCCTCTAGGGCATATTTCCAACAGTCTCCCACTTGCACTAGAGTCACTAATCTAGTTACATTGTGATGAATCGAACACCCATAGAGTTCTAGTGTTGATCATGTTTTGCACGCGAGAGAGGTTTAGTCAGCGGATCTGCGACATTCAGATCCGTGTGCACTTTGCAAATCTCTATGTCTCCATCTTGAACATTTTCACGGATGGAGTTGAAACGACGCTTGGTGTGCCTGGTCTTCTTGTGAAACCTGGGCTCCTTTGCGAGGGCAATAGCTCCAGTGTTGTCACAGAAGAGTTTGATCGGCCCCGACGCATTGGGTATGACTCCTAGGTCGGTGATGAACTCCTTCACCCAAATCGCTTCATGTGCTGCCTCCGAGGCTGCCATGTACTCCGCTTCACACGTAGATCCCGCCACGACGCTCTGCTTGCAGCTACACCAGCTTACTGCTCCACCATTCAACATATACACGTATCCGGTTTGTGACTTAGAGTCATCCGGATCTGAGTCGAAGCTAGCGTCGACGTAACCCTTTACGACGAGCTCTTCGTCTCCTCCATAAACGAGAAACATGTCCTTTGTCCTTTTCAGGTACTTCAGGATATTCTTGACCGCTGTCCAGTGTTCCTTGCCGGGATTACTTTGGTATCTTGCTACCAAACTTACGGCAAGGTTTACATCGGGTCTGGTACACAGCATGGCATACATAATAGATCCTATGGCTGAGGCATAGGGGATGACACTCATCTCTTCTTTATCTTTTGCCGTGGTCGGTGACTGAGCTGAGCTCAGTCTCATACCTTGTAACATAGGCAAGAACCCCTTCTTGGACTGATCCATTCTGAATCTCTTCAAAATCTTATCAAGGTATGTACTTTGTGAAAGACCTATGAGGCGTCTCGATCTATCTCTATAGATCTTGATGCCTAATATATAAGCAGCTTCTCCAAGGTCCTTCATTGAAAAACACTTATTCAAGTAGGCCTTAATGCTGTCCAGAAATTCTATATTATTTCCCATCAGGAGTATGTCATCTACATATAATATGAGAAATGCTACAGAGCTCCCACTCACTTTCTTGTAAACGCAGGCTTCTCCATAAGTCTGCATAAACCCAAACGCTTTGATCATCTCATCAAAGCGAATGTTCCTACTCCGAGATGCTTGCACCAGTCCATAAATGGATCGCTGGAGCTTGCATACTTTGTTAGCGTTCTGAGGATCGACAAAACCTTCCGGCTGCATCATATACAGTTCTTCCTTAAGATGCCCGTTAAGGAATGCTGTTTTGACGTCCATCTGCCATATCTCATAATCATAGTATGCGGCAATTGCTAACATGATTCGGACGGACTTTAGCTTCGCTACGGGAGAGAATGTCTCGTCGTAGTCAATCCCTTGAACCTGTCGATAACCCTTAGCGACAAGTCGAGCTTTATAGATGGTAACATTACCATCCGCGTCCGTCTTCTTCTTAAAGATCCATTTGTTTTTTATCGCTCGCCGATCATCGGGCAAGTCTGTCAAAGTCCACACTTTGTTTTCATACATGGATTCTATCTCGGATTTCATGGCTTCAAGCCATTTGTTGGATTCCGGGCCCGTCATTGCTTCTTCATAGTTCGAAGGTTCATTGTTGTCTAACAACATGATTTCTAGGACAGGGTTGCCGTACCATTCTGGTGCGGAACGTGTCCTTGTGGACCTACGAAGTTCAGCAGTAACTTGATCCGAAGTACTTTGATCATTATCATGGTATTCCTCTTCAGTTGGTGTGGGCATCACAGGAACGGTTTCCTGTGCTGCGTCACTATCCCGCTCAAGAGGTAGTACTTCATCGAGTTCTACTTTCCTCCCACTTACTTCTTTCGAGAGAAACTCTTTTTCCAGAAAGCATCCGTTCTTGGCAACAAAGATCTTGCCTTCGGATCTTAAGTAGAAGGTATACCCTATAGTTTCCTTAGGGTATCCTATGAATACGCATTTTTCCGACTTGGGTTCGAGCTTTTCAGGTTGAAGTTTCTTGACATAAGCTTCGCATCCCCAAACTTTTAGAAACGACAGCTTAGGTTTCTTTCCAAACCATAATTCATACGGTGTCGTCTCAACGGATTTAGACGGTGCCCTATTTAAAGTGAATGTAGCTGTCTCTAGAGCGTATCCCCAAAATGATAGCGGTAAATCGGTAAGAGACATCATAGACCGCACCATATCCAATAGAGTGCGATTACGACGTTCGGACACACCGTTTCGCTGAGGTGTTCCAGGCGGCGTGAGCTGTGAAACGATTCCACATTTCTTTAAGTGTGTACCAAATTCGTGACTTAAGTATTCTCCTCCACGATCTGATCGTAAGAATTTTATCTTTCGGTCACGTTGATTCTCCACCTCATTCTGAAATTCCTTGAACTTTTCAAAGGTCTCAGACTTGTGTTTCATTAAGTAGACATACCCATATCTACCCAAGTCATCTGTGAGGGTAAGAACATAACGATATCCTCCGCGAGCCTCAACGCTCATTGGACCGCACACATCGGTATGTATGATTTCCAACAAGTTGGTTGCTCGCTCCATTGTTCCGGAGAACGGAGTCTTGGTCATTTTGCCTAAGAGGCATGGTTCCACGTGTCAAACGATTCATAATCAAGAGACTCTAAAAGTCCATCGGCATGGAGCTTCTTCATGCGCTTGACACCAATGTGACCAAGGCGGCAGTGCCACAAGTATGTGGGACTATCGTTATCAACTTTAAATCTTTTGGCATCTACACTATGAACATGTGTAATATTACGCTCGAGATTCATTAAGAATAAACCATTGACCATCGGAGCATGACCATAAAACATATCTCTCATATAAATCGAACAACCATTATTCTCAGACTTAAATGAGTAGCCATCTCGTATTAAACGAGATCCAGATACAATGTTCATGCTCAAACTTGGCACTAAATAACAATTATTAAGGTTCAAAACTAATCCCGTTGGTAAATGTAGAGGCAGCGTGCCGACGGCGATCACATCGACTCTGGAACCATTCCCGACGCGCATCGTCACCTCGTCCTTCGCCAGTCTCCGTTTATTCCGCAGCTCCTGCTGTGAGTTACAAATATGAGCAACGGCACCGGTATCAAATACCCAGGAGTTACTACGAGTACTGGTAAGGTACACATCAATCACATGTATATCAAATATACCTTTGGTGTTGCCGGCCTTCTTATCCGCTAAGTATTTGGGGCAGTTCCGCTTCCAGTGACCCTTCCCCTTGCAATAAAAGCACTCAGTCTCAGGCTTGGGTCCATTCTTTGACTTCTTCCCGGTAGCTGGCTTACCAGGCGCGGCAACATCTTTGCCGTCCTTCTTGAAGTTCTTCTTACCCTTGCCCTTCTTGAACTTAGTGGTCTTATTGACCATCAACACTTGATGTTCTTTCTTGATTTCAGCCTCTGCTGACTTCAGCATCGAGAACACTTCAGGAATGGTCTTTTCCATTCCCTGCATGTTGTAGTTCATCACAAAGCTCTTGTAGCTTGGTGGGAGCGACTGGAGGATTCTGTCAATGACCGCCTCATCTGGGAGGTTAATGTTCAGCTGGGTCATACGGTTGTGCAACCCAGACATCTTCAGGATGTGTTCACTGACAGAACTGTTTTCCTCCATCTTACAACTGTAGAACTTGTCAGAGACATCATATCTCTCGACCCGGGCATGAGCTTGAAAAACTAGTTTCAGCTCTTCGAACATCTCATATGCTCCGTGATGCTCAAAACGCTTTTGGAGCCCTGGTTCTAAGCTGTAAAGCATGCCGCACTGAACGAGGGAGTAATCATCAGCGCGAGACTGCCAAGCATTCATAATGTCTTGGTTCTCTGGGACGGGAGCGTCACCTAGCGGTCCTTCTAGGACATATTGTTTCCTGGCAGCTATGAGGATGATCCTCAGGTTCCGGACCCAGTCCGTATAGTTGCTGCCATCATCTTTCAGCTTGGTTTTCTCTAGGAACGCGTTGAAGTTCATGTTGACATTAGCGTTGGCCATTGATCTACAAGACATATTTGCAAAGGTTTTAGACTAAGTTCATGATAATAAAGTTCTAATCAAATTATGAACTCCCACTTAGATTAGACATCCCTTTAGTCATCTAAGTGTTACACGATCCGAGTCGACTGGCCCGTGTCCGATCATCACGTGAGACGGACTAGTCATCGTCGGTGAACATTTTCATGTTGATCGTATCTTCCATACGACTCGTGTTCGACCTTTCGGTCTCCGTGTTCCGAGGCCATGTCTGCACATGCTAGACTCGTCAAGTTAACCCTAAGTGTTTTTGCTGTGTAAAACTGTCTTACACCCGTTGTATGTGAACGTAAGAATCCATCACACCCGATCATCACGTGGTGCTTAGAAACGACGAACTGTAGCAACGGTGCACAGTTAGGGGAGAACACTTCTTGAAATTTTATCAGGGATCATCTTATTTACTACCGTCGTCCTAAGTAAACAAGATGCATAATACATAATAAACATCACATGCAATTATATAGTTGTGACATGATATGGCCAATATCATATAGCTCCATTGATCTTCATCTTCGGGGCTCCATGATCATCTTGTCACCGGCTTGACACCATGATCTCCATCATCATGATCTCCATCATCGTGTCTTCATGAAGTTGTCACGCCAACGACTACTTCTACTTCTATGACTAACGTTTAGCAAAAAAGTAAAGTAGTTTACATGACGTTATTCAATGACACGCAGGTCATACAAAAAATAATGACAACTCCTATGGCTCCTGCCGGTTGTCATACTCATCGACATGCAAGTCGTGAATCCTATTACAAAGAACATGATCTCATACATCACAATTCATCATTCATCACAACTTCTGGCCATATCACATCACATGATCAATCGCTGCAAAAACAAGTTAGACGTCCTCTAATTGTTGTTGCATCTTTTACGTGGCTGCAATTGGGTTCTAGCAAGAACGTTTTCTTACCTACGAATCACCACAACGTGATTTTGTCAACTTCTATTTACCCTTCATAAGGGCCCTGTTCATCGATTCCGCTCCAACTAAAGTGGGAGAGACAGACACCCGCCAGCCACCTTATGCAACTTGTGCATGTCAGTCGGTGGAACCGGTCTCACGTAAGTGTACGTGTAAGGTTGGTCCGGGCCGCTTCATCCCACAATACCGTTGAGCAAGAAAAGACTAGTAGAGGCAAGTAAGATGACAAAATCCACGCCCACAACAAAGTTGTGTTCTACTCGTGCAAAGAGAACTACGCATAGACCTAGCTCTGATACCACTGTTGGGGAACGTTGCAGAAAATTAAAATTTTTCCTACGGTTTCACCAAGATCCATCTATGAGTTCATCTAAGCAACGAGTCTAGGGAGAGAGTTTGCATCTACATACCACTTGTAGATCGCGTGCGGAAGCTTGCAAGGTGATGATGTAGTCGTACTCGACGTGATCCAAATCACCGATGACCTGCGCCGAACGGACGGCACCTCCGCGTTCAACACACGTACGGAACAGCCACGTCTCCTCCTTCTTGATCCAGCAAGGAAGGGAGGAGAGGTTGAGGGAGATGGCACCAGCAGCAGCACGACGGCGTGGTGTTGGTGGAGCTGCAGTACTCCGGCAGAGCTTCGCTAAGCACTATGGAGGTGGAGGAGGTGTTGGGGAGGGAGAAGGAGGCAACCAAAGGCCAGGGCGTTCAGGTATGAAGTCCCTCCTCTCCCCCACTATATATAGGGGTGCCAAGGGGGGTGGCCGGCCCTAGGAGATCAAATCTCCTAGGGGGTGCGGCGGCCAAGGGGGGTTTTCCCTCCCCCCAAGGCACCTAGGAGGTGCCTTACCCTCCTAGGACTCTAGCCCCCCTTGAACCCTAGGCGCATGGGCCTATGTGGGGCTGGTGCCCTTGGCCCATTAGGCCAAGGCGCACCCCCACACAGCCCATGTGGCCCCCCGGGACAGGTGGACCCACCCGGTGGACCCCCGGGACCCTTCCGGTGGTCCCGGTACAATACCGATAACCCCAAAACTTGTCCCGATGCCCGAAACAGGACTTCCCATATATAAATCTTTACCTCCGGACCATTCCGGAACTCCTCGTGACGTCCGGGATCTCATCCGGGACTCCGAACAACATTCGGGTTACTGCATATACATATCCCTATAACCCTAGCGTAACTGAACCTTAAGTGTGTAGACCCTACGGGTTCGGGAGACATGCAGACATGACCGAGACTCTCTCAGTCAATAACCATCAGCGGGATCTGGATACCCATGATGGCTCCCACATGCTCCTCGATGTTGTCATCGGATGAACCACTATGTCGAGGATTCAATCAAACCCTGTATGCAATTCCCTTTGTCAATCGGTACGTTACTTGCCCGAGACTCGATCGTCGGTATCCCAATACCTTGTTCAGTCTCGTTTCCGGCAAGTCACTTTACTCGTACCGTAATGCATGATCCCGTGTCCAACACCTTGGTCACATTGAGCTCAATATGATGATGCATTACCGAGTGGGCCCAGAGATACCTCTCCGTCATACGGAGTGACAAATCCCAGTCTCGATCCGTGTCAACCCAACAGCTACTTTCGGAGATACCTGTAATGCACCTTTATAGTCACCCAGTTACGTTGTGACGTTTGGTATACCCAAGGCACTCTTATGGTATCCGGGAGTTACACGATCTCATGGTCGAAGGAAGAGATACTTGACACTTGCAAAGCTCTAGCAAAACGAACTACACGATCTTTTATGCTATGCTTAGAATTGGGTCTTGTCCATCACATCATTCTCCTAATGATGTGATCCCGTTATCAATGACATCCAATGTCCATAGTCAGGAAACCATGACTATCTGTTGATCACAACGAGCTGGTCAACTAGAGGCTTACCAGGGACATTGTGTGGTCTAAGTATTCACACGTGTATTACGATTTCCGGATAATACAGTTATAGCATGAATAAAAGACAATTATCATGAACAATGAAATATAATAATACTTTTATTATTGCCTCTAGGGCATATTTCAAACATTCTCAACATCTACTCGAATCATCTGTGAAGTAAGAACATAACGATATTCACTGCATGCCTCAGCACTCATTCGACTGCACACATCAAAATGTGTTGCTTCCAACAAGTTGCTATCTTGTTCCATTTTACTGAAACCGAGGCTTTTCAGTCATCTTGCCTATGTGGTATGATTTGCATATCTCAAGTGATTCAAAATCAAGTGAGTTCAAACGGTCCATTTGCATGGAGTTTCTTCATGCATATATACCAATAGACATGGTTCGCATGCCTCAAACTTTTCAAAAACGAGTGAGTCCAAAGATCCATCAACATGGAGCTTCTTCATGCGTTTTATACCATTATGACTTACATGGCAGTGCCACAAGTAAGTGGTACTATCATTACTATCTTATATCTTTTGGCATGAAAATGTGTATCACTAGGATCGAGATTCAATAAACCATTCAGGTTTAATACTAATCTTGATGGTAGAGGGAGCGTGCGATGTTTGATTATATCAAACTTGGAAACACTTCCAACACATACCGTCAGCTCTCCTTTAGCTAGTCTCCGTTTATTCCGTAGCTTTTATTTCGAGTTACTAACACTTAGCAACCGAACCGGTATCTAATACCCTGGTGCTACTAGGAGTACTAGTAAAGTACACATTAACACAATGTATATCCAATATACTTCTATCGACCTTGCCAGCCTTCTCATCTACCAAGTATCTAGGGTAATTCTGCTCCAGTGGCTGTTCCCCTTATTACAGAAGCACTCAGTCTCGGGTTTGTGTTCAACCTTGGGTTTCTTCACTAGAGCAGCAGCTGAATTGCCGTTTCATGAAGTATCCCTTCTTGCCCTTGCCCTTCTTGAAACTAGTGGTCTCACTGACCATCAACGATTGATGCTCCTTCTTGATTTCTACTTTCGCGATGTCAAACAACGCGAATACCTCAAGGATCATCATCTCTATCCTTGATATGTTATAGTTCATCACGAAGCTCTAGCAGCTTGGTGGCAATGACTTTGGGGAAACATCACTATCTCATCTAGAAGATCAACTCCCACTCGATTCAAGTGATTGTTGCACTCAGACAATCTGAGCACAAGCTCAACGATTGAGCTTTTCTCCCTTATTTTGCAGGGTAAGAAAATCGTCGGAGGTCTCATACCTCTTGACGTGGGCACGAGCCTGCAATCCCAATTTCAGCCCTTGAAACATCTCATATGTACCGCGATGTTTCGAAAACGTCTTTAGTGCCTCAACTCTAAACCGTTTAACTGAACTATCACGTAGTTATCAAAACGTATATGTCCGATGTTCGCAACATCCACAAACGACGTTTGGGGTTCGGCACACTGAGCAGTGCATTAAGGACATAAGCTTTCTACTGTCCGCATAATTGCTACTTTCAACTTTCAACTATAATTTTCTCTAGGAACATATCTAAACAGTAGAACTATAGCACGAGCTACGACATAATTTGCAAAACGGTCTTTTGACTATGTTCAGGATAATTAAGTTCATCTTATGAACTCCCACTCAGATAGACATCCCTCTGGTCATCTAAGTGATCACATGATCCGAGTCAACTAGGCCGTGTCCGATCATCACGTGAGACGGACTAGTCATCATCGGTGAACATCTTCATGTTGATCGTATCTACTATACGACTCATGCTCGACCTTTCGGTCTCCGTGTTCCGAGGCCATGTCTGTACATGCTAGGCTCGTCAAGTTAACCCTAAGTGTTTTCGCTGTGTAAAACTGTCTTACACCCGTTGTATGTGAACGTAAGAATCCATCACACCCGATCATCACGTGGTGCTTAGAAGCGACGAACTGTAGCAACGGTGCACAGTTAGGGGAGAACACTTCTTGAAATTGTTGTAAGGGATCATCTTATTTACTACCGTCGTTCTAAGCAAACAAGATGCATAAACATGATAAACATCACATGCAATCAAATAGTGTAGTGACATGATATGGCCAATATCATATAGCTCCTTTGATCTTCATCTTCGGGGCTCCATGATCATCTTGTCACCGGCATGACACCATGATCTCCATCATCATGATCTCCATCATCGTGTCTTCATGAAGTTGTCACGCCAACGACTACTTCTACTTCTATGACTAACGCGTTTAGCAATAAAGTAAAGTAGTTTACATGGCGTTCTTCAATGACATGCAGGTCATACAAAAAATAAAGACAACTCCTATGGCTCCTGCCGGTTGTCATACTCATCGACATGCAAGTCGTGAATCCTATTACAAGAACATGATCAATCTCATACATCACATATCATTCATCACATTCTTCTTGGCCATATCACATCACATAGCATACCCTGCAAAAACAAGTTAGACGTCCTCTAATTGTTGTTGCATGTTTTACGTGGCTGCTATGGGTTTCTAGCAAGAACGTTTCTTACCTACGCAAGACCACAACGTGATATGCCAATTGCTATTTACCCTTCATAAGGACCCTTTTCATCGAATCCGTTCCGACTAAAGTGGGAGAGACTGGCACCCGCTAGCCACCTTATGCACCAAGTGCATGTCAATCGGTGGAACCTGTCTCACGTAAGAGTACGTGTAAGGTCGGTCCGGGCCGCTTCATCCCACAATACCGTCGAAACTAGATTGGACTAGTAACGGTAAGCATATTGAACAACATCAACGCCCACAACTACTTTGTGTTCTACTCGTGCAAAGAATCTACGCAATAGACCTAGCTCATGATGCCACTGTTGGGGAACGTAGCAGAAATTCAAAATTTTCCTACGTGTCACCAAGATCTATCTATGGAGAAACCAGCTACGAGTAGAAGGAGAGTGCATCTACATACCCTTGTAGATCGCTAAGCGGAAGCATTCAAGTAAACGGGGTTGATGGAGTCGTACTCGTCGTGATTCAAATCACCGATGATCAAGTGCCGAACGGACGGCACCTCCGCGTTCAACACACGTACAGCCCGGTGACGTCTCCCACGCCTTGATCCAGCAAGGAGAGAGGGAGAGGTTGAGGAAGACTCCATCCAACAGCAGCACAACGGCGTGGTGGTGGTGGAGGAGCGTGGCAATCCCGCAGGGCTTTGCCAAGCACCATGGGAGAGGAGGAGGAGGAGAGGCAGGGCTGCACCAACGAGAGATCAAATCGCGTGTTATGGGCAGCCCTATGCCTCACTATTTATAGGGGGAGAGGGGGCTGCGCCCCCCTCTAGGGTTTCCCACCCCCAAGGGGTGCGGCCAGCCCTAGATGGCAAAGGGGGCGGCGGCCAGGAGGGGGAGAGAGGGGAGGCGCCCACTAGGTGGGCCTTAAGGCCCATCTGGACTAGGGTTTGCCCCCTCCCACTCTCCCTTGCGCCTTGGCCCCTTGTGGGGGGCGCACCAGCCCACCTAGGGGCTGGTCCCCTCCCACACATGGCCCACACAGCCTTCTGGGGCAGGTGGCCCCACTTGGTGGACCCCCGGGACCCTCCCGGTGGTCCCGGTACAATACCGATATCGCCCGAAACTTTTCCGGTGACCAAAACAGGACTTCCCATATATAAATCTTTACCTCCGGACCATTCCGGAACTCCTCGTGACGTCCAGGATCTCATCCGGGACTCCGAACAACATTAGGTAACCACATACAAGCTTTCTTTATAACCCTAGCGTCATCGAACCTTAAGTGTGTAGACCCTACGGGTTCGGGAGACATGCAGACATGACCGAGACGTTCTCCGGTCAATAACCAACAGCGGGATCTGGATACCCATGTTGGCTCCCACATGTTCCACGATGATCTCATCGGATGAACCACGATGTCAAGGACTCAATCGATCCCGTATACAATTCCCTTTGTCTAGCGGTATTTTACTTGCCCGAGATTCGATCGTCGGTATCCAATACCTTGTTCAATCTCGTTACCGGCAAGTCACTTTACTCGTTCCGTAACACATCATCCCGTGATCAACTCCTTGGTCACATTGCGCATATGATGATGTCCTACCGAGTGGGCCCAGAGATACCTCTCCGTTTACACGGAGTGACAAATCCCAGTCTCGATCCACATAAAACAATAGATACTTTCGGAGATACCTGTAGTGCACCTTTATAGTCACCCAGTTACGTTGTGACGTTTGATACACCCAAAGCACTCCTACGGTATCCAGGAGTTACACGCTCTCATGGTCAAAGGAAGAGATACTTGACATTGGCAAAGCTCTAGCAAACGAACTACACGATCTTTGTGCTATGCTTAGGATTGGGTCTTGTCCATCACATCATTCTCCTAATGATGTGATCCCGTTATCAACGACATCCAATGTCCATAGCCAGGAAACCATGACTATCTGTTGATCACAACGAGCTAGTCAACTAGAGGCTCACTAGGGACATATTGTGGTCTATGTATTCACACGTGTATTACAATTTCCGGATAATACAGTTATAGCATGAATAAAAGACAATTATCATGAACAAGGAAATATAATAATAATACTTTTATTATTACCTCTAGGGCATATTTCCAACAACACCACCATCCCTCTGCGTCGAACCATTGTCCATAGTTTGCATCACTTCGCCTAAGTCAACCACCGGATCTAGAGGAGGAAACCCTCACGAGGACCTTTCGGTGCTCACTGTAATCAACAACGAGGCCGCCGCCTGGATGAGATGATCCAGCCGTCAGTGGGGCCAACAGGCAACATCCTGTTAGATCAGCCACACCAGCGACGGCCTCCGCATCCCAGCATGAGACGGAGCCCGATCCACCCAATCTGCATCCGGAGAAGCATGGAGTCTGACCGGATTGAGAGGTGTAAGAGCGGCACAGAGAGGCCCGCCCATCCTCTGCAGACAAGCAGCTGGCAGACAACCAGCGGCTAGACAGCTCCCAATCCAATCCATGGAGCGCCGCCCAAAGCCGCTGCCGTTGATGAGAACTTACATGATATGTGCAAAGCTAGCCTCAACCAACCACACAGGCAGCTTCATTGATTTGCAGCCTACCAACATATGCACGTCCGAGTAGACGTACGCACGAGTGAATCTGGCTTGATTGATTCGATCTCTTTGCAGGGTCCTCGTGACATCGAGAAGAACAACCACAAGCAGAGTCCCCGCCGCCACCGTCAGCCGCACTAGCTTCGCCGGCGGCGTCCTCCGGCGACAGCGGGATGGATAGACGGGAGGAGAGGGAAGGTTAGGCTGGGGTACGGCGGCGCCGCCCGTGTCGCTAGGGCTGGACACGAGCCGAGCCGAGCCGAGCTTGATCCGAGCCTGGCTTTGGCTCGCTCTGGAGCGGCTCGGCTCGGCTCGGCTCGCTCAGCCAACGAGCCTACTTCAACCGGCTCGGCTCGCTTTGGCTATGGCTCGGCTCAGACCGAGCCGGCTCGTAAGCCAGTTTCACCCAGAACCATTTAATAGTACAGACCTCTATATATAGTGCATATACTTGATTTTTTGCGGTAATTAAACCTATATTTTGGAAAACAAACAGTTTATACTACTAAAAATGAACAATCCAGCAGTCTATTGTTTTAAGAAATGGTCATAGTAATGAAAAATAATGTTCTTATATGAATTCTTCTACAAAAATTGTAACAATGGAACACATATGAGAGAAAGAATTGGGCAGCATTTCTATTGAATTTTGGACAACACTTCACTGGAACTTTACACAGGAAAACATCAAATATTGACAGCCAAACAAGGAAATTTTGCATAGCATAACACTTACCACTTTGACATAAAACTGAGAAAATGTTGACAGCCAAACAATGACTAGTGAAAACCACATAATCCAAAGTTCATAGTTCATCACAAGTTCACAACAACATTGTTGAAAGTGCATGGTTCATCACAACATCATTCAAGGTCCATAGTTCATCACAACAGCACACATAATTCGAAGTTCATCACAACAAAAGAATGGCACGAAATTATCACGTTGACCTCAACAATCCACATGAGAAGATCATGTAGACATCCATCTTCAAAATATCAAGAGCAACACCCACATGGCGAATATCTACATGTAACACAGATTTGTAAACTTGATATTCTCAATATGTCAAGATAGGAAAACTGAGACATGTAAAAACATTAGCTACCAATTGTTGTCACCCCCCACATCAACAATCTTGGGCAACTTGATATTCTCAACATCGTCCTCCTCATCTTCATCCCTCTCCTAATTATTTGTAAGTTAGCCACATACAAGAAATAGACAGAAATCATAGAAGAAAAAGATAGGAATCATACCACCACATTGAAGTCCTTGTGAGAACCTTTGATATAACTAGCACCACACACCAAGGCTTCGACCATTTCTGGTTTCAAAGAACTCCTGTAGTCATCTAAAACCACACAAGTAGACATATCTAAGTTCTCGGACATTACATCACCTTCGAAGGCTTCTTCTTCACTTGCTTATCACCTTCGAAGGCTTCTTCTTCACTATCCACAAACCCATCTGAATCTGATTTGTCACCAACCCCAGGCGGCACCTCAAACAAAGTATCTTGCTCTTCCTCGTCCTCCTCCTCGTCCTCTTCCACCTCTTCATGATCCTCCTCCGCTTGCTTATCATGCTTCATTGCCTAGCACACAAAGACAACACACATGAGCTTGGACACACATATATTTGACTTATGGATAGCAAAAACAGCACACACATGAGCTTGGACACACATATATTTGACTTTTGGATAGCAAAAACAGCAACACACATGAGCTTGCACTAAAATATATTTGACATTTGGATACCAAAAAGAGCACACACATGAGCTTGCACAAACATATATTTGACATTTGGGTACCAAAACAGCACATGAGCTTGGGCACACATAAATTTGAGTTTCAAAAAGCAAAAACAGCACATACACAAGCTTGCACAAATATATATTTTGCACGTACATACCTGCGAAGATGTAGCCTCCCTCTCATAGTAGTTTGCAGAGCCGGAGGCAACGGCGATTCCGGCACGCACGCCAGCGCCGGTGGGGTTAGGGAGACGTCAAGGCGGAGGTTTCTTTTTTACCCTATACAACAACTCAGCGATTGGGACATTGCTGGAATCATTTGTCAGCTTCCTCGGCAGCCGTGTAGTAGCTGCTGCATTGCCCTTCCCATTCCCCTTCTGCATCCCCGAGCTCGGCAACTTTCTCTTCATAATGGAGTCCAACGTCCTCTCTTTCTCCTTCTCCTTCCCACTCGCCTTCCCCTTTTGCTTGTCCATTGTTGCGACGATAGGCGTCTGCACACATCAGCAAACAACAAATGGTCAATCATCAACAACAGTAAACTAATTAGACATGGAGTCTATGTAATTTTCCGGAAAGTAGATTTTTTTTCAAGCTGCTATGCTACAACAAGTAGATCATCAACTAGTTCATCAACAACAGAAAACTAATTGGAATCAATGAAAATTTTGATCTATCCATCCATTCTGCCCTACAAGTCCATCCATCCATGATCCATCCATCTGTTGCTGCTACATCTAGCCGTACAGACTACAATACATCCATCCATGATCCACCCATCTAGCCCTACATCTACCTGACTACGTACATTGATCCATCCATCCATCCATCCACCAGATGTGTGTACTAGTGTAGACACATACGGCTAGGGTTTGGGAAGTTCAAACTACATGACTACATCCATCGATCCATCCATCCATTGATCCATCACATGCATACTAAGTTCAGAGAGCTGCTGCTAGGGATTGGGATTTGGGAAGGAAGAAAGTACCTGCTCCGGCTCGTCACGTTCCGCGAGAAACCAGGGGAGGCGCGTCCGACTATGTCCGGTGTGGCGAGGAACGGTCGCGCCGCCCGTCGCCGTCGGTGCCGAGTTGGCGAGGAAGCGCGGCGTCGCTCGTCGCCGTCGATCCAGATTTGCAGCGTGGCGAGAGAGAGGTGAGGCGGCGCAGAGCAGAGAAAGGGAGAGACGAGAGACTCTGGCTGTGGTTGCTCGTGCCCTAATGCGCTAGCTATTGTGATCGATGGTGGAATTGGGCTGGGCCACAAGCGAGCCACCGAGCTGGACCGGCCGAAACTCGGCTCGGCTCGGTCGCGAAACGGGCCTGTTTTCAGACCTCGGCCCGCTCGATAATCCTATCGAGCCGAGCTGTAACGGGCCGAGCTGGAGCGAGCTTCGGGCCGAGCCGAAAAGCTCGCTCGTACGTCCAGTCCTACGTGTCGCCCAGGAAGAGCGACACGGGGGCCAGCGTTACTGAGAAGTAGGTGATCTAAAATGCATTTGTTTAAACTAAGCCAACAAGAATAACACATCAGATTTTAATCTGGATCCTTCATGTAAAGAAATAACATAAAAAGAATCAAGAATTTCTCAATTTATTCAACAAAGAGCAGTCCGGCTCCTTGAACTCTCCAGCCCTGCACTCCCCCATAGAACACAAGAGCACGGATCAGCACCACACCCAACCCACCCACTACGACGAGATCTGATGAGAACGGAGAAGGATTTTCTCACCTATTGTTCATGTCGATGTACCACTTCTTGCAGACGATGTTGGAGAAGCAGCAACCCACAGAGGTCAACGCGAACACGACGATGAAGGAGC
>NC_057803.1:663951396-663954397 GCF_018294505.1 Triticum aestivum
GCCCTGCTCTAGGCGACACGAGGAGCACCGACGGCGGCTCGAGGCGTGGACGGACGGGGAGGTGCTCGGGTGGCCGGCACCAGCGTCGGGTGGGGAGAAGAGGGGGGGCGCGCCGGCCGCCCTGCTCTGGGCGAGAGGGAGAAGGCGGAGGCCATCAGGGATACATATCCCTATAACAAAAATTAAGATTTTCATTACTGTCCGAAAAACCGCAAAGCCTACAGAAAATCTTGTAAAAGCAATTGAAGCTCTGGTACATAGACAATAAAGCATGGGTACGACATATCTAAGCCCAAGCATGGGTAAAGGTAAAACTTGGCATCCAAAAGTTAGATATGTTCACCTCCCAGCAAGACAACTGCATACTTAATAGGCTGTATAGGCCGTTTTATTGCAGTATCAATCCACTCCAACCCAAGACACTGTTCCCAAGCTCCATAGACATCTCTATTCTGTAGAAACCCAAAGAGAAAAAGACAGAAACATCGAATAAGTAATGCACATGCAGAACTATAGAAGCCTGTAGGACAAAGTTAAAAACATTACCTCGAAACGAGCAGATACAACATCTGAATGTTGTAGGTAGGCTGGCCGATTCATAGTTTGAATGCAAATTTCCGCAGATCACATAAGCACAAATAGGAATACCTAGTTCGGTAGCTGCATTATAACCGTTCAATACACTCCGGCCAGCACACAAGCTGCATCCCCTCAGGAAAGCAAAAAAAGAACACAAGCTGCAGACTCTGACAGCCACTGGAGCTACGAAGTACGAACGCCTCTAGTTCCATATCCACGGCTTTTTGATCCGTCCGACGCACCACCCACACGCCCCAACCAAAACAGCTGCAGCCAAGAAGGACCCTCGCCAGCTGCGGTCAGGCGAGCAAGGGATCAACCAGCCAAATCCGACGGCGGCGGCCATGGCGTTAGCAGCTAACACCCATGGAAGAGTCTGCACCCTCTCCTCCAGGCCACCCACACCTTTCAGCAGGAGCACGACCACCATGCCTGGACACAATGTCCAGTCGTCACGAGCCCGGTTCGCCGTCCGAGCCACCGCGGAGCGCGCGACATGGCTGTCTGGGCTGGACCTACCGGCGTACCTCGACGGCACGTCAGTCAACTGTGGCAACCTCTGCCGGTGTTCTCTGCAGGCGGCGATGGTTCGTTGTTAGGCTGATGGATTGCTTGACGCTTCTGGATGCAGGCTGCCTGGCGATTACGGGTTTGATCCCTTGGGGCTCGGGGAGCAGCCTGAGGACTTGAAGTGGTACATCCAGGCCGAGCTCGTCCACTGCCGGTTTGCCATGGCAGGGGTCGCCGGCATCCTTGGAACCGATGTAAGTTGCTCCCTTCTTGACCTCCTTGCCAGCGCCTGTAAAATGAATATCCTCTCAGTTTTATAGAAACCATAGTGCGGACGCTTGATTTCCCAAAAACAGCTGTAGAGGTGCCTAAATTAGTATAAACAATTGAAAACACAGTGAGAAAACAAGCATGACTTCTGAATTTTGATAATGGAAATGGTAGTGTGATCCCCTCTCGTTTAGAAAAGAAGAGAAACCAAGCTATCAGACAGGGAATTATTGATCCAAATGAAAATAACAATCTCAATGACAGCAAAATCATATGCAACATATTCTAAAAAAAATATCATATGCAACACATTAGCTCTTAAGAGCAAACCTAGGGGAAAAAAACCCATGATTGTAGCATGATAGCATTCTTACCACATTGAAGCATCCACACTTACAGAAACCAAACATGAAATTGATGGCTTCGACGCTCCGATGAGCTCCTATCATACATGTGGCACGGTCTAATTGGCGTGTTTCTGTGTAGCTGATCCATGTATCAGGGATCGGCAACCTACCAGTGTGGTTTGAAGCAGGCGCCGTGAAATTTGACTTTGCCAACACCACAGCATTCTTCTTTGTCCAGCTTCTCTTGATGGTGTAATTCAACATCCAACTGAAACATTTACTCAACCCTAAAGTACTCTCACCTTATTTGATGATGGTTAGTATAGAAACCTGAAACATGCAAAATAAATAGAGGGATCATTTGGGATAACACAGTTACTGATTAGAGAGAGATTATTTGCATTGCAAGTGCATAACTAACATCAATTATCTCAAGAAGTAGATGTCTTCATAGGGAAAAACACACATGTTTCTCTGGTGTACACCATAATTGCATACTAAACCTTCTTTCCTCACATGATATCCGAGGATGGGGATGGCCGAGGATGGAGTGGAAGGAGGCACGGAGGGGAGATGGGTGAGGTTAACTACATGGTGAGGTCGGAGGCGACGATGCAGGGAGGCACGACGCCAGCCGGCGTCACCTCCTCAGCGCCCTTCTCCTTGCCGCCGCCAAATAATAGCTCTCCACTACGACGAGCTGCGCCGGAGGTGAGCGGGGAGGGCGACAGGAGGAGCACCGGCGGCGGCTCGAGGCACGGGCGGACGGGGAGGTGCTCGGGCGGCCGGCACCAGCGTCGGGTGGGGAGAAGAAGGGGGGCACGCCGGCCGCTTGGCGAGAGGGAGAAGGTGGAGGCCGTCAGGGAGGGGGCGGCTGGGTGGAGAGGGAGAGGAGGCGGCTGAGGTGCTGCGGGAGAAGGCGGCGCTCGGGACCTTATCCCTTCCCTTCTCGCTACAGTAACGCGCTCAGAATAAAAGGAAACGTGGCCACTGGCGCTAGTTGGGCGTATTGGCTCATCCTTTATATGTTCAATGGGTACTTAGATGAGGCGTTAAGTGTATTAAAAATCTTACCAACTAGTCTCCTCGATGCATAGGTACTTAAATTTTATAGCTAAAGTTTCCCTCGTGAAATTGTTTAATAATTAAACTACTTTATGTCTTGATTGGTAGCCATTTTACATAGGTTTATGTATTTAGCACCATTTCTTTTTGGGGTCATCATAATGCTCTCTCTTCTCTTTAATTGCTTTGCCACATTACTTTTTTTCCTATATGGCATCATTGGCACCTGT
>NC_057803.1:663954582-663991907 GCF_018294505.1 Triticum aestivum
CAGATTTATACACATTTTTTCCAGGGCCAACTGACTATTGTTGAACATAGGCATGCGCACAGAATATGGGACCTTAGTTTGTTGTGTGCAATCATGACGTCTGCAGCTAGCTCTTCACAGCTTGTTGTTCGAGTGTTCAGTTGTGCTAGCAACTATCAACTTAATCGGTCGCCCTTTATAAGAAAAGAAAAAAGCATCGATGTAATTTATAAGATAAGAGATCAAATCAACTCGTCGATGTACTGCCCCTGTCATATTTGTAGCGTCTCAGGTGCTCCTCTAGCTCGTGGATGTACTGCTCCTGGCGCGCTTCGTCCACGACAAGCTCCTTCAGCTTCTTGGCGTTGGTCGCGAACACCTTTCCTTCATCCTCCACCATGACATGCCGCACGGCCACTGCGACACCGTCCCTGTCGAACGAGCCATCGCTATCGTCCCTCGCCACCTCCACACCGATCCCTCTTTTCGCCATCGCCCGTGCAATCATAGGCGTGTCGGTGAGGAAAGGGAGCATGACCAGCGGAAGCCCGAATGCGAAGCTCTCGATGGTGGAGCCCCAGCCGCAGTGCGTCAGGAACGCCGCCGTGGCGCCGTGAGCGAGCACCTTCACCTGCGGCACCCACCCTGTGCAGACCACACCGCGCGCCCGCGTCCGCTTCTCGAAGCCGGCCGGCAACAGCTCGTGCTCGTTGTTGGTGCCGTCGGCTTGCGTAGCGCCCAAAGGAAGCGCACCCCGGCGAGCTCCAGCCCGAGGGCGAGTTCATGGATGTTCTCTAGAGTCAGTGGCGCCTCGCTTCCCAGCGCGACGTAGAGGACAGACTTGGGTGGTTGGTCGTTGAGCCAACTCAGGACCTGGTGACTGTCGGCGCCACCAGAGCTGCTCTGCCCGTGGTCTTGATCACGGTCGTCAGCCGCCTCCGGTAGCAGGATCCCGGCGGGGATGGCGGGCTTCCGCAAGAGATCTGAGAGGAGGGTGAACATGCGAGGCTCCAGCTCGCGGCAGCTCCGGTGGATGGTGAGGCGGCAACGCTCGAATACATCCCACAAACGGTCAGTGTCCGACCTGCCTGACGCGTTCTCACCAAAGTTGTCCGAGAGCATCCGCCGGGCCTCGTGGTGGAGGAAGGCGGTGGTGGACGGGAAGGGGATCCACTTGGATGGCACGGTGAAGTCCTCTGGCTTCGTGCGCGGGTACGCATCGTTCGCCCACCGCGGCCCAAGAAAGGCAATACAGGCGGCATGGAAGATCAGGAACGCGGCGCATGGCACCTGCACATACGATCCATCGTCCGCTGTCAAACGTGACCAGCATATACGTGCGTTGTAGGTGGAGATGGCGTACAACGTCGTACCTTGTGCTGGTCGGCGATGGGCGGGACCCAGTGATGGCAGAAGTCGAGGATGATCCAGTCTGGCCTCCTGCCGGCGGCGACGGCGGCCGCGAGGAACGACACGAGCGGGCCGGCGAGGCCGTCCATGGCCTTCTTGAGCAGCTCGACCTTGTTGGGTGGCAGGTCAGACGTGGCCTCGGCGCCCTCCGGCAAGCCCTCCACTGCCGGCAGCGGCAGCGCCACGAAGCGGATGCGGGCAGACAGGTGCGCCGGCACGGGCGGCAGCCTGGCGAGGTTCCGCGGCGTTGACACGAAGGCGACAGCGTGGCCTCTTGCGGCGAGGCGCTTGGAGAGCTCCAGAAAAGGGATCATGTGGCCGAACGCCAGCCACGGGAAGAGCACCACCTCCAGCCCGCCCGCACCGGCGCCGGCAGTCGCCGCTGCCATTTTCATCTGCTCGCAATGGACCGATCCGCCGATGGAGTATAACAAAATAGAGGCTTGGTTGGTGTCGTTGTTGCCTACCTACTTGCCTGATGGACACGAGCTAACTAAAAATACAAAAATTAAAAAATTGAGCAACACGAGCTAACTCAATAATGGAGCTTGGGAGCTGAGTGGGCTACCCAGGACGAAAACGACTTCAATCTCCCATTCACCCTCACGAAAACGACTTCAATCTCCCATTCACCCCATCTTCATTTTGGTTTTGCCACGTTCTACTCTGCCCCACATCTCTCCTCTCTGTCTCTCACCCCTCTCTCAATCCCATCGAATCCTCTCTAGTTCTGATCCGGTGTCGGCCGGCCATGGATCTCGCCGGATCGGCAGAGCTTGTGGTGCTACAAACTGGCGTTCGAGCACAACGCGCTCGTGGTTCTACAACCCCGCATCTTGTCGGGTCTGAGGGGATGCTGCGCTATGTAACGCTGTTGCAAATGGGGGTCGTCGTGCTGCTAGCCGCACGAGCTGCTCCATGGTGCGGACGACGGAGCATCGTTGCGCGCGCCATGCTGCGTTGAGGTTGCTGCTTAGTTTCATATACAGATTTGTTTGTGCTACCAAGCAAATGGAATGAATTGATAAAATGTGGGTCCATGATGGAAGCATGGGAAACCTCTTCCATTGGATATGAACTCGATGGGAGGAATTTGTTCTGGCTGATTGTAAACGCCCAACCGTACACACAAAAATTAATCTCCCGTTATCTACTAGTTAAACAATTGTGGTGCTGATGTACCCTTTTTCGCATTTCATGTGGCTACCCGCTCCCGTGTTGTCATGCTAGGCGTTGTACAGTGTGTGTTGCTTAGAGAAAGAAATCATTCTTTTGGTAAGCATTGAAGCTTCTTGTAGAGGGTAGACACGTAATTAAGTACCCTACTTGTTGAGAAAAGAACTAGTGGTTATAAGAATTAGGTTTATTTTAGGAAGCACCAATCATTGTACGAGGCCTTAGGAACCTTCCGTGACACGTCCATACTTGGGAATGCCCTTTTGTCCAGCACATCGATTGAGGGAAAAGGTGAGCCTATATGTGAAAGAGCTAGCGCTGCCACATATGAATACCCGAGAAAAGGAAATAGCTACGCATCCGATCGCGACTGAAATGACAGCCGGCTCTTCTCTTCCACCTTGTCTCTCATCTTCTTCCTTCTTTTGTCCCCACCTTTAGCTCACCGGTGCTTGTAATCAAACTACCAATTACCTTGCATCTGGTACGTTTGAGTGTATCGTAGATCGGAACTCTAACATACTGCTTCGGGCAACGGCGGTAAATGTTTGACCGCTAACTTCAGATCTGACCACCCTTGTAGTAATTGTGACCCATCCCGTGCAGCCTCTCTGCTAATGGGAACTAGTAGTTTTCCCTCCATCCCCACCACCTTGTTGGTGGTGTCGCCCTTCGCGTATCCTCTCCCACTAGTGGTGATCGTGGAGCCGACTTCATTGTGGACAATGTGTAGATGTGTTGGGTGCTTTGCTTGAGAAGCATGCATTTGGTAGCTTGGGCTAGATGGAGGTGTTCGGATTAGCAAGTGAGCGTCGTAGTGATGTGTTCGTTCCACTACGGTGGCATTCTAGATTTGTGTTCCGCCCTAAGCAAACATTGCCCAAGATTGTGCTTGGGCTGATCACAATAGTGTTTCGGCCACGGTAAACCTCCTTGGAGGCCTAGCTATGGAGGTCTACCTACACTCTTACTCTCAGATTGGATGGTTTCCTGGTGAAACCCCGGTATCTGATCATCCAGATCAGGCAAAGTTGGTTTCTTTGACATCACTATCTTGATGGATGTGTCACCTTCGACTTGTTGTATAATCTTGGTTTGCACCGTCGTTTCGCGCTCTGGACCTCTATGTGTTTGCAAGGGGATTCTAGCAGTGGTTCCTTACGTAGTCACAGAGTTGCATCCACACCCTTCCACCCCCCTTCATGGTGGTTGTGTGGTGCCTTCGACTACATGTCTCTAGCGATCGATCACCTTCGGCTACATCCGATGTTGATTGAAGCATTTAGTATCGTTCCAACTTCTTGTTCTCGAAGCTTACTCCATTAAGTGGCACTCTTCGACGGTGTAGGTGGAGAACTCAGCAAGAATATGTTTGAGGATCATCCTTGTGGCAGAGCTTCTGGTCAATTTTCATGTTGGCTAGGTCGATGCCACCTGTTGACTCAGACAACTCCTGATTGCTGCCTAATGGAAGGCCGCCAAGCAAGTGGCGGCTGTTGCTGCAACCTCCCGGCTCTCGGCATCGAGGCGTCCATTCATGGCGTGAATAACACTCCTTGGTGTTGGTCGTTATCGTTATCGTTGCAGGACAGCTGGAGCTTCGTCAAGTGTCCATGGCATATCCTTTTTATTTTATTGGGCTTGCTTTTTATTTCCTTTGGTTTTAAGTCTTATTTTATTATGATGCCAATATTTCTCTCAATTCATCAAAATGAAATATTCTTGCAAGTCCTCACTCCTCCTTTGCTCCCGGCAACATCAAGCTTTTATGCCGTTGCTGATTCCGGCGACTACCTAGCAACATTAGAGATGGGATGATATGACACCGTTGGTGCCTGCTCCCTACCATCTTCAGCATGATTTTTCCCTGTCAAAGTATAACTCCTCGCCCAGCCTGCTTGCTGGCTTGTCCAGTGCTTTCTGACGACATCTAAATAACAACATGTCCTGTAGTCGAAGTTCAGGCCTTCAAACTTTCACCGAGTGTTTGGTTATATGCATTCTGGGCTACTGACAAAATCTGATCACATACTATTTGCGTGTATTGGCAGCAAGTAAAAGAAATAAGCAAAATACTAGACATACTACACTCTGTGATCCTTACAAGTTCATGAAAGATTGCAATCCATATTTGCTACTGAATCTGATACAAAACAACACTGTTGCAGACATAAACAGTTAAACAGATTCAGTTGCTGCTCCCTCTGCCTGAGACCTGAGTCGTGTCTCCAAAATAGAACGAATTTGCAAATATATAATTTTGTAGGATGAAATGCATCCAGTTGGTCCTGAATCAGGTGGTTTTCAAGAGGAAACCGTATCCGATGAAATGCATCCAGTATTCTAGAGGCAATGATTTTCTCAGCCCCGGCGTAAGTTCATTGTAAATTGCCATCTTTGCCCGATGGCCGAGGCTAGAGCTGAACATCAGGTAGAGGGCAAGCGCCTACCACTCCTGAGAATCCTCCATGAACCTGTCCGCGTCGTCGGCATCGTCACGACCTGCCGCCGGCACATGGGGCAGCTCCCCTTGACCTTGAGCCACGTCTTGACGCACCTCCGGTGGAACCGGTGCGCGCACGGTGTCTCCTTCCACACCACGTGGCCGTCGTCCATGCAGATCGGGCAGCCGCGGCCGTCGGACGGCGCATCCACTGTCTTCAGCGCCCCCGCCATCGCCGCTGCCACATCCGAGTTGCATGGAGCACCCGCCAGGCTGACGCGTGGGATGATGCCGGCCGCGTATGCCGCGGTGCCTGGCGGCCGCGAGGATAGGAACAGCAGCGCCTCCAAGGAGGAGAGCGCTTCGCTCGTGTACTCATCCTGGTCGTTGTCTCGCGGCAGATGCAGGTAGTCGTCGCCGATGTCCATGCCAAGCGACGCCATCAAGCTCGCTGTTGCTCTCCAGATCGACCGGCTGATGCCTGGACGCGCCCGCGGTTGCATTGGTATTTCTGATGCCGATCCTTGCCAAACCGTGTCGGGGCAGGAGGACTGCAGCGATAGGTTATTTCTGTTTCCGAGGGAAATACGGATTACTGTTTTGTATCGGAGTGGCAAGGATGATGGGTTGCAGACTGATCGGCCCATGCTACTTCTATATGGGCCTGCCACAACGCGGCTCAGTAAGTTAAGATCTTTTCCCTTTTATTATTACTTTATTTAAAAATTCTAAAATAATATTTGTTAAAACAGGTTTAAGAATTAAAATGTGAATTCATTTCAAGGAATGTATTTGAAAATGTTCATCCTGTATAGAAATCTGTTCATCGCAGGTCAAAGATACTCATAGAGTACTTAAAAAAACGCATTGTCTCTTTGACAGATGTGCCAAAAAAGTTCACAGTGTGTTGAAATGTATTCATCATTTGTTTGAACAATGTTCATTGCATATGATCAAGTGCTTTCAGTTCAAAATAATATATCCAGCAGTATTTGTACGTTTTTTTTTCTAAAAAGGAGGATGACCCCCAGTCTCTGCATCAGAGGGCCTTTTTATTGATTATACATCAATAAGTCTAAAATTACCATCTTAGCAACATTTGTCGTTACTCGTACCAACTTGATGAAGTGGTGTGTGTGGTCGGGGCCACCTGCCTAGACCTCACATCAAATCCAACATCTAAAACCGAAGACCTCAACCAAGCCGCAATCGCCGGGTCTAGGGCACACAACGGTTCAGCGCACTCTTAGTAAGCATCGCCTGCACGCATGCTATAGAGGATGCCGCCACCGTCTTTCACCAATCCATCTTGAGAACAGGTACCGATAAATATACCTTACCACGGCGACATCTGATAACGTCACCTCCGCACGCACGTCCATCATCACGTATCCGTCACCGAGACCCTGCAGCGCCACGCCGCCGAGACTCCACGTCGTCGATACATCACATGAAACTCCGTTCAACGGCTGAAACCGTCCACTGGTCCCTCGAGCTAATGCACACCTCCAAAAAAGACGCCCCCAAGGGGGAACAACACAACAGCGCCGCCGTCATCCAATCGGGGATATAGGTCTGGAGTGCTAGAGTTGGAAAGACAGCAGGGAAAGGAAACTCGTGCAATTCTCTCTGTATTGATTGATTCGGAGATTACACCATATATAGCTGTACATGCCTAACCATACACACAAAACCAGCCTTAAGACTCGGGCCACTTGGGCTTAACCCATGACTAACCCACGTACGTGCACAGACGCACGACGTGAACACACACGTACGCTAACACCCCGCCGCAGTCGAGCTGTCGTCGCTTGGCAAGACACATAGACTGGAACGAAAGGCTTGAAAAGCTGCTGCCGGGAGGCCCTTGGTCATAATATCCGCGAGTTGTTGAGTGGTGGGAACATGTACAATCCGGAAGTCGCCGAGAGCCACCTTCTCCCGGACAAAATGAATGTCCAGCTCGATGTGTTTCGTCCGCCTGTGATGCACTGGATTGGTGGACATGTACACCGCCGAGATGTTATCACAAAACACAATCGTGGCCTTCGGGAGAGAACAACCAAGCTCATCAAGGAGTTGCCGTAGCCACACGCAGTCAGCAACGGCGTTGGCGACGGCGCGATACTCTGCTTCCGTGCTGGAGCGAGAGACAGTGGTTTGCCTCTTGGAGGACCAACTCACGAGTGTGCCGCCGAGGTAGACGCAATAGCCCGAGGTAGATCGTCGAGTGTCCGGGCAGCCGGCCCAATCCGCATCGGAGTAAGCCACGATCTCCGTAGAGGCAGAAGATGACAGAAGGAGGCCATAGGTGGAGGTGCCACGAACATACCGCAAGATGCGCTTGATGATGGCGAGATGGCAGTCACGAGGGTCATGCATGTGTAGGCATGCCTGCTGAACTGCGTAGGCCAAGTCAGGGCGCGTCATGGTAAGGTACTGAAGCCCGCCAGCAAGACTACGGTACTCAGACGGATCATCCACCAGGGAGCCAGCATCAGCAGGAACCTTGGGTGACGTATCAACAGGGGTAGATGCAGGATGACACTGAGACATGCCGGCTCGTTGAAGAAGCTCGTCGGCGTACTGGGATTGGTTGAGGAAGAACCCACGCGCCGTGCGATGAACCCGGATGCCGAGAAAGTAGTGAAGATCGCCCATGTCCGTCATGGCGAACTCGCGCTGAAGCTGATCGACGATGTGTCGAAGAAGGGTCGTCGATGAAGCAGCAAGGACGATGTCGTCGACGTACAACAGTAGGTAAGCAGTATCGCTGCCCCGCCGTAGTAGGAAGAGTGAGGCATCCGAGCGGGACGCGGTGAACCCGATGGTGGCGGCGAAGGTGGCGAAGCGGTGAAACCAGGCTCGTGGCGCCTACTTGAGGCCGTACAACGACTTAGAGAGTCGACATACATGATCACGACGAGTGTCGTCGACGAACCCAGCTGGCTGATAGCAGTAGACCTGCTCATCAAGAACGCCGTGGAGGAAAGCATTTTTCACGTCAAGCTGGTGAACAGGCCAGCCGCGTGAGCATGCTAAGGTGAGAACAGTGCGAATCGTTGCCGGTTTGACCACCGGAGAAAAGGTCTCCCCAAAATCGATGCCCGGACGTTGAGCGAAACCACGGACAACCCAACGGGCTTTATAGCGATCCAGCGAGCCGTCGGCGTTGGTTTTGATCCGGAAAACCCACTTGCCGGAGGCGATATGAGTGCGAGGCGGCCGTGGTACAAGTGTCCAGGTAGAGTTAGCCATGAGAGCATCGTATTCCACCTGCATAGCCGCGCGCCAATTTGGATCTTTCAGAGCAGCGCGGACAGAGGATGGAAGCGGAGAGATGGTCGTCGCCTGCAGGTTGGCGTAACGTGGGTTTGGCTGAAAAATGCCGTGACGGGCACGCGTAAGCATCGGATGGACGTGTGATGCGGGCGGAGCGGGGGGAGTTGGAGAGCTGGAGGACGGAGTGCGCTGTGAACTGTGCTGCTGCATGCGTGGGCAGGATGGGTCCGGTGGCTCATGGGATTGTGAACTGCTTGGCTGCATGCGTGAGGAGGCACGTGGTGAGGCTGGTGGAGTGGGAGGAGACTCACGTGCAGTTGACCGAGAAGGGCGCTGCTGCATGGGCGGGGAGGCGGGGCAGTTTTGCATGCACGTGGGGCCGGATGGCATGGGCGGGGAGGCGGGATTAGTTGGAATCGGGGAGGTAGGTACCGAGCCAAGTGGCGCGCATGAAGCGGCCGGCTGGGGCGGCGCCCATGCAGCGGCGGCGGGATCTACGTAATCAAGCGATGCGGGATTATCTGGCAGATATGAGGAGATAGAGGATGAATCAGGCAGCGTTTTGAATGGAAAAACAGACTCCACAAACGTAACGTGCCGAGAAAAAATGATACGCCGCGAGATTGGATCGTAGCAGCGATATCCTTTTCGATCATCTGGGTAGCCAAGGAATACACATGCGACCGAACGTGGGGAGAGTTTGTGAGGTGTTGTAGCGATAAGATTGGGATATCATAGGCATCCGAACACGCGCAAGTGACGGAACTCAGGTGGGCGGCCAAAAAGCAACTCGAACGGTGTGGTGATCAGGCGAGGTTTGCATGGACGCCGGTTTAGGAGGTAGGAAGAAGTAGCTAGGGCTTCAGCCCACCAACTGGCGGCATGGAGGCATGAAGAAGAAGGGTGCGAACGCCGTCGGTAAGGGTGCGGAGAATACGCTCGGCCTTGCCGTTTTGTTGAGAAGTGTATGGGCATGTGAGGCGTAGAAGTGTGCCGTGGGACGCGAAAAGGGTGCGGTTGGCGTGATTATCGAATTCGTGACCATTATCGGTCTGAAAGGCAAGAATGGGGCGAGAAAATTGTGTTTGGACATAGGCGTAGAAGAGAACGAGTAGGCGATGAACGTCGGACTTGCGACGAACCGGAAAGGTCCACACATAATGAGTGAAATCATCGAGAATAACTAAATAGTATTGATAACCGGATACACTCAAGACGGGACTCGTCCATACATCACAGTGACAAAGTTCAAAGGGAAAAGTAGTTTGCGAATGGGAAGAAACAAATGGGAGCCTAGTGTGTTTGCCTAGACGACAAGCATCGCAGTACGGCGTGGAGCTTTTATTGTTGGTGAACTTGAAGTAGGTAGAAGCCTTGGCGAGGACGGCGGCACCGGGATGTCCGAGGTGCTGGTGCCAGATGGTGGCAGTGATGGTGGCGGCGAGGCAGTGGCGTGGAGGCGTCAACGTATAGAGGTCGCCGGTGGAGTCACATAGGAGAAGCACCGTCTTGGTGGCTAGATCGTTAATAGAGAAGCCAAGGGGGTCAAATTCAACCGAAACAGAATTATCGCGAGTAAAAGCTCGAACAGAAACTAAGTTTTTGATAAGGGAGGGAGAGATGAGAATTTCGAGAAGAGAGAGGGAACGGGAGGGAGTGTTAAGAGAAGAAGAACCTAGTCCTACAATGGGAAGAGTGGAACCATCGCCTACAACAATGGAGGAAGGAGAAGATGGGGTGGGAGAGGAAGAGGGTATACCAGCACCAGAACTCATGTGGGATGACGCGCCGCTGTCGAACATCCAGTCGCCTCCAAGAGTCGAGGGCGGCTGTACGGACATCTGGTGGAGCGCCGCGATGAGAGCGGCTTGGTACCACTGCGGGGACGGCGCCGGGCTGGACGTGGCCTGGAGCGCGTGGTGGGTCGCGGGAGCAGGAGGTCGCGCCCCGAGGATGCCCTGGAACGTCCCGGCAACAGTAGTGGGAGCAGGAGGGCGTGAGCCAGCGCCATGGTGACCGAGAGCGGGCACGCCCCCGCCGGAGGAGGAGCCGGCGCCCGAAGACGAGTTGTGCTTGCGCTTCTTGCGGCCGCGCGACCCTGGAGAACCAGCGGAGGGGCCCGCACCTGCCGGTTGAACACCGGGCGCCGCCATGTGGAAGGAGGGGGCCGGTGCTGGAGGGCGAGCGGCGTAGAACGCGTGCGCCTGCGCCAGAAGGGCGGAGCGGGCGGCGACGCGTGCCTGACGGGCGAGCCGTTGCTCCTCGAGCTGAAGAAAGGCGCGGAGCTTGATGAAGGTGGGAAGGCGCCCGCTGGTCATGTGCGGCACGGCGTGCTGGAAGCGGTCGTCGAGGCCGCGCAGGACGTTGTGGACGAGATCCCGATCCTTGATGCGATGCCCAAGGTCCCGCAGAGTGTCTGCCATCTGCTTGAGTTTGGAGGTGTAGTCGACGACGGAGAGCTCACCCTGGATGAAGCCATGGAACTCGTCGAGGAGGTAGGTGATGCGAGCATCCCGGTTGCTGCGGAAGAGGGAGCGGAGGGACCTCCAGAGCGTGTACGCCTTGTCCTTGCGGTCCGCGACGATCTCCAGGGTCGATGGAGTCACCGTGGCGTTGTACCACGATAGGATCGCGAAGTCGGCGAGCACCCAGTCGGAGGTGGCCTGCGCCGGCGAGCCATCGACATGATGAGTGAGCCCGAACTTGGCGAGGGCGTCGAGGAACTGACGACGCCACAGCCCATAGTTCTTCTTCTCGAAGTCGAGGGTGACCATGACATGATCGCGGATGCGAAGGCTCTGGATTTGGAGAGTGGGGAGGCTCTGGGTGGCGACGGGAGGGCCGAACTCCTCGTCGGAATCAGATCCGCCGGAGGAGAGATCAGACGAGGAGCTCATGTTGCGAGGAAGGAGTGGAGGCAGCGGAAGTTGAGGATCTAACAGGATGATACCATGCTAGAGTTGGAAAGACAGCAGGGAAAGGAAACTCGTGCAATTCTCTCTGTATTGATTGATTCGGAGATTACACCATATATAGCTGTACATGCCTAACCATACACACAAAACCAGCCTTAAGACTCGGGCCACTTGGGCTTAACCCATGACTAACCCACGTACATGCACAGACGCACGACGTGAACACACACGTACGCTAACATGAAGCTTCTCCATGGCGATGCCTTCAAGGAGGGGATGACAGAGAAGAGCGCCGCCATTGCCGGCCTTGGCAACTAGCCGAGAGCAAGGTTTTCACCCTCATACGAACCTTGATCTAGCATCGTGTGCATGGGCCGCCACCGATCTCTGTCGCCACGCAACGAGATCTGATCTGACCTGAGGCCAGACCACGCATGCTGGCGACCCGTCCACCATGCCCTCCACACCACCGCTTATCTGTGGACAGATGGCCCGCCGCCGCAATCCAACGTGCCATGGAGACCAAAATCGGGGGCACGCGCTCCGCTCGTCAAGATGCCCCACAACACCCCGCGCCGTGAGAGGAAGGAGCTCCTCCGCCATCGTGTCAGACGCCTGGGATTAGCCGCTTAGCCCGGCGGCCTCCTCCAGCGGCGGCGGAGGGCCTGGCGGCTGGTACTGGGTGCCGCCCTAGTCGTCCGAGCGGGAGGGCGATGCGGGGGCCTACGCGAGTCTGTTAGTCGCCCCTAGTCTGTTCTTGAGGACCATCAATGGTTTAATCTGTCAGCAGTCTGCGTACGTGATGCATCCATTATTTGGAAGGCAAGGTCTTCTGGCCACAAATATCATGAAAACTGATCAAGGGTTCGGTCAGAACATATCTCAGGTGCTGAACTTCCACATCTATTTCTACCATTTCTGAGTAATTACCATAATTAATATGACATGATAAATAACATATGTGAACATCTGAATGAACATATGAGTACATTTCCCAACATAATTTTCCTATGCTGTTTGCCAATCTAACATGTGTGTGCGTGTCATCTAGCCAAATAATGTCCTAGAGAAGCAACTGCTGCTGTAACTCCGTGACAACATCCTGGCCATACGCCTCGAAGATATCCACCAATGCTGAACGCAGGGATGCAACACTACTAGTGTCAGGGCTAATGCGCTTCGTCACCACCTGGCGCCGGCACATGGGGCAGCTCCCTTCCGCGTGCAGCCACCTCTCCACGCACCGCCCGTGGAAGAGGTGCCCGCACGGCGTTTCCTTCCACGCGCCGGCCACTGCCGTTGCGTCGTCGTCGTCATCATCCTGCAGGCAAATCGGGCAGTCGCGCTCGTCGGCCGGCGCCTCCACTGTCTTCAGCGCCTTGGTCACCGCAGGGTCATCTGGAGCACCCGTGAGGCTGATGGGAGGAAGTGTGTTGGCCGCTTGTAGCTCTGCGAGACTGTAGAGACGAGCCTCGCGCGCCACCAAGATCCACACGGTAGCGAACTGGTTTTCCGCGTGGATGTCTTCTCCGTTAATCTGCAGGGAGCTATTCTCGCTGTAATCTTCTTCTTCTTCTTCTTGATGTTCTTCCTCTTCTTCTTCTTCTTCTTCTTGCTGGTCAGGTAGCCCGTGCATGTAGTCATCACCGTCTGCTTCCTCGAGCGGCAGATAGTTGTCGGTGGGGGTGTCCACGGCGAGTGACGACATGAAGCTAGCTAGCTAGCGATTGCGCCCCAGAAGTTGTGAGAGGAGTTGTGCCTAGGTCTGGGGAAGAGAGGCGCGTAATTGTAGTGATCTGGGCTGTATGTTGGCATGATACGTCTCGGGTGAATCGACCGAGAATCACATGTCCGTGTCGGACTCGGACTGCAGTGGGATAGGGTATTGTTTCCTTTTTCGAGATCGGAGTAGAGTAGGAAAACAAGTGTACGCGCGTGTTTTCTTACCAGAAGAGACGGTTCGGAGATTGGAAACGACCCCAGCCGGTCGACCGGCTGAGACTTGAGCCGGTCCTCTCGCGCGTCGCGCCACGGGATTGGTTTTTTCTGTTTTCGAGGGAAATACGGATTACTGTTTTGTATCGGAGTGGCAAGGATGATGGGTTGCAGACTGATCGGCCCATGCTACTTCTATATGGGCTTCCCACAACGCGGCTCAATAAGTTAAGATCTACCACTCAATTTTTTTTAAGTTAAGATCTTTTTCCCTTTTATTATTACATTATTTTAAAATCCTAAAATAATATTTGTTAAAACAGGTTTAAGAATTAAAATGTGAATTCATTTTAAGGAATGTATTTGAAAATGTTCATCCTGTATAGAAATCTGTTCATCGCAGGTCAAAGATACTCATAGAGTACTTAAAAAGACGCATTGTCTCTTGGACAGATGTGCCAAAAAAGTTCACAGTGTGTTGAAATGTATTCATCATTTGTTTGAATAATGTTCATTGCATATGATCAAGTGCTTTCAGTTCAAAATAATATATCTTGCAGTCTTTGTATGTTTTTTTTGAAAAGGAGAATGACTCCCGGTCTCTGCATCAGAACGCATTTTATTAATTATACATCAATAAGTCTAAAATTACCATGTTGGCAACATTTGTCGCTACTCGTATCAACTTGATGGAGGGGTGTGTGTGGTCAGGGCCACCTACCTAGACCTCACACCAAATCCAACATCTAAAACCGAAGACCTCAACCAAGCCGCAATCGCCGGGTCCAGGGCACACACCGGTCCAACGCACTCTCGGCAGGAATCACATGAGCATGCTATAAAGGGCGCCGCCACCGTCTTTCACCAATCCATCTTCAGAACGGGTACTGACACATATATCTTGCCACGCCTATCCTCGACACCACGACGACATCGGATAACGTCACCTCCGTATGCGCGTCCATCGTCACGCATAACGTCACCGAGACCCTGCAGCGCCACGCCACCGAGACTCACGTCGTCGATACATCACATGAAACTCCGTTCAATGGCTGAGACCATCCACTGGCCCCTCAAGCTAATGCCACCACTAGTAGAAAAAGGGTCAAATCTGAGACACATTAGTCCCGGTTTGCATTTGAGCCGGCACTAATATGTCCATTAGTGCCGGTTCAAATGGCTAGGCGGGAGGAGATCTTTAGTACCGGTTCATTGCGAATCTTTAGTACCGGTTCGTGCCACGAACCGGTACTAAAGATGCTGGGGCCCGGCTAGCACCTTTAGTACCGGTTCGTGGCACGAACCGGTAGTAAAGAGGTTGTGGCAGGCTATTTTTAGTCCCACCTCGCTCCCCTAGCAAGATTTTTACCACCTTAAATGTATTACTTCTCAAACTATCACAAGCATTTGGTCTTCATTGAACTCTATGTGTATAATTTGTGGACTCAATATGAGTCTTCACCAGTTTCTAAACCGTTGATGACTCATATTGACAATTCAGAGTGTACACAAAAAGATCATTGATAATCAATGTATTTTTGATGTATATTTTTACATGTTTATGCCCTCACTCTCTCAACTCACTCGGCCTCCCCCTCAATCCCCCGCGCCGGTCCTCCCCCGCCGGCCGCCACTCACTTCAAAACTGGATGCACTTCGTGTACAAACTGGACAATCCCTTTCGGAGTATCAGGGTTTCGAACGAGAACTCGTCTGTCACACGGGCACTTCATTTTTTTTAACTTATTTGAACTCCAGAATTTTTTTGAGCCGGCATTATGCAGCATTCGAAGCGACGTCATCAATTTCCAACACGTTCTAACATCATTTGCTGTTTTTCAGTCATTTACCAATTTGTTTAGAGAGCTAAATGACCGTGAGACAGTAAATCACAATAAAACGAACTCTGAAAATGTTGAAACTTGGCATGGTATCATCATTTCACCCGCATAGCATGTGCGAAAGAGTAGAGAGGGTCACGGCAAAAACTAGACGCACTTCATGTACAAACCGGACAATCTCTTTCGGAGTATCAGGGTTTCGGACGACAACTCATCTGTTACACGGGCACTTCATTTTTTTAAGTTATTTGAACTCCAGACTTTTTTTGAGCCGGCATTATGCAACATTCGAAGCGAGGTCATCAATTTGTTTAGAGAGGTAAATGACCGTGAAATTGAAAATCACTCCAAAATGAAGCATTATGCAACATTCGAAGCAACTAAAGCAAAAATATTCACAAAGAAACTAAATGCAGCAAAAAAAAAAACTACTCGGAAATAAATAGAAGAAAAAAATAAAGAAAAAAAGTAAAAACTATATAAAAAAATTACTCAAAAATAAATAAAAGAAAATAAATAATGCAGAAAAGAAAAAAACTATATAAAAATAGTTGGGGCGCTGCCCAGTGGGTCTGCCAGACCTAGGGTGTGCAAATTCAGGCCCAGAAGGGCCGGCAGGCTCACAGGGCAGCGCGTCCTAGTTAGGCCTAGAAGCCTGCTATATAGAGGAGTTCGAAAGAGCAGCCGCGGCTGGGTTTATAAACCAGTGCGACTGCCCTTCGCTCGGTGAGGTGGGACTAAACATAGTGCACCGCGGGTGGCAGCGCATGACCATTAGTACCGGTTGGTGGCACCAACCGGTACTAATGGGTTGTCCTTTAGTACCGGTTAGGCTAATGAACCGGTACTTAAGGCCCTCGTTTCCCGCCGCTTGGCCTGGCCAAAATTGGCCTTTAGTACAGGTTGGTGGCTCCAACCGATACTAAAGGCCCCTCCTATATATATGGCACTTACAAAAAATCAGTTACATTGTCGACCACTTCTTCTCCACTTATCGCGCGACATCGCCGCTACCGCCGCGCCTCGCCCCCGCCGCCCTCGCCGCGCGCTGTCGCCCCCGCCGCCCGTCGTCGCCGTCACCGTCGACGCCGTCTCGCGCCGCCGCCCTGTACTACGTTGCTGTCTCGAGAATTGGCCTTTAGTACAGGTTGAACTAGTTGAATTAATATAACTAGTTTATTTTTAGTAAATTCTTAGTTGAATTAGTTGAATTAATAGAACTAGTTTATTTTTAGTAAGAAAATTTAGGTATGTGAGATTATTTGAACTAGTTGAATTAATATAACTAGCTTATTGTTAGTAAATGCTTAGTTGAACTAGTTGAATTAATAGAACTAGTTTATTTTTAATAAGAACATTTAGGTATATGAGATTATTTGAACTAGTTGAATTAATATAACTAGTTTATTTTTAGTAAATGCTTAGTTGAACTAGTTGAATTAATAGAACTAGTTTATTTTTAGTAAAAAAAATTAGGTATATGAGATTTGATGATCTAATTAAAATTTAGGTATATGAGATTTTAATAGAACTAGTTTATTTTAGTAAGAAAATTAATAGAACAAGTTTATTTTTAGTAAATGCTTAGTTGAATTAATAGAACTAGTTGAATTAATAGAAGTAGTTGAATTAGTTGAATTAATAAAATTAGTAAGTGTTTAATGTTTCACCTATATGAACATAGGAAATGTCGTCTGACGACGAAAAAGATTTCATTATGTGCAAATACTGTGAAGACCAGCGCGGCCTGTGCGATCGAAATTTGCTTGTTGATGATAGGCGATTCAGCATCAAGCTGGATGAGACCTTCGAATTCGATACAGTAAGTCACAACGACAAGTCTTTTTTCGTAATTAAGCATGACTTATATATGCTTCATTTGCTTCAACTTATAATCTATTGTACTAGCGCATCCCCTACCATGCAAGAATTTTTGTCTTGGATAAGATAGGTTTCAATGCTATGGAAATTATGGAGGTAAAGATAGTTTACCTGAAAACTGAGCATGCATGGTTATACTTTCAACGTCAAAGTATACAATGCAGACATGTACACCTATTTTGAATGCAGAACTTGGCAAGCACTATGCAAGGCTTATGCATTTGAGCCTGATATGATTATCACCTTTGATATTCGTCCGGAAGATGATATTGAAGGTAATAGAGACGTCTGGGTCGATGTGCAGACGCCTCCAGTTCTACCATTATGTGAGTTCTTCTCAACCATATTTATGTTTTTGATATTGTTTATTTAAAAATAGTTGACAACTAATTTCTATTGACAGCTTATTTCCATTCAAAGAAACATGTCCGGCGCTTGGTAGACAGGACCTACTACTGTCCCGGAGCTGAACTAAACTGCGAGGAGATAAGTCATTATGTTTCATGGCTTGAGGATCTTCATACTGTCAAGACAAATTTTCTTCCTGCACTTAGAAATGTTAGTACTCAAAATGTGCGACCAATAGTGATCGTATTGAACTACGGTCACATCTATTTAGGAATGATGATAATATTTTTACTATTTGTCCTCAGTGCATCTTTTGCATACATATTTTTTTTGCTAAACTTTCATTGCTAAGTATATTAATTACTATACGATGTTCTTCAATAGGGACTCCCGATGACAGTTGTGCCTCAGTGGATCGAGACTAAAGGTCGTATGTCAATTGTTAGCTTACGGCCAAGATATCCTGCATTGCACATGAGTGCATTCAGAATTTCTAGAAGCGATGAATGCTTAATAGTGAAAGATTGGAGGAAAATTGTTAACAATCATAGAGAAGTACTAGGGGGAAGCAATGAGAAGCACAGCCCACGATTAGAAGACATCTTCATCTGCATGCTCCAGTATGATGAATCAGGAGAGCTATACATGTTCTATGCTATTTTACCTGAGAGAGAGCAGCATGAGTGATTTAGCTAGTTCATGCTCTTAGTACTTGTCCTCTCAGGTCCGTGTTCTTCGTCCTGAACTGAATCTCAAAGAGTGATTTGCTTTTGTGGTGTTATGAACGCTTATAATATCATGACCATCATGTTGAACTCGATGATATTTTTGCTTCTGGTACAAGTGAATGTTTCTTCTTTAAGCTAGTGTTGGTGGTGATTAGATAGCGGAATGACTATGATGATTAAATAGTGATAATGATGATTATGATGATTTTTAGCTAGCTAGTATACTGATGTTGATGATATGATGCAAGAGTTTTAATATTAATATGATGATGATGATGAGTTATTATATCATTTAATGAAAGAAACCGCAGATTAGTTTCAGCTGGATGGATCCTAGCTAAGTGATCAAGTATATGCTATATATATCCATATTATACTTGATCAAGTATCATTTGCACGTGGAAAAAATGTTACTAAGTTGTGAGCTTGAGAGATATCGGAAGGTCAATACTCACTTGTAGATGACATGCCATAGGTGAGTTAGAAGTGGATGATGTAGTCTTGGGTACCACCTTTATACATGCTTTGTCGCGATAATTATGATATATCACATCTTATTTTTACCAGATAACACGCCGCGTGTCAAAGCGGATATTTATGGAACAAGAAACTAAATGTTTTAAACCACACGAAGTAAACGATTATGTGACTTGCATTTAGTCTTTTGTCATAGATGTTTGGAAACTTCGATTTGCAAAGATGCAATATTCTTTAGTGCGGAAGTTGGATTATACAAACTATTCATTGCTAATGTTTTTCAGTTTGGTTTGGGTTCGCCCACCCGGTACAAGTGCCTATGTGGCATTTGAGAGCGTCGCTAGTCATCTCACATAAAAAGGCCCAGGCCCACATATAGTATATATAAAACCTTGAATTTGGATATGACTTGAATTATGGAATTAATGTACTTTCCACTCTATGCTTTCAACTGAATTGAATGGTTGAAGTATTTCCAAGCCTACATTATTATCAGAATCAACCACATTTTACTTTCTGTTGTCACATAATTATCAAATCAATACACTTGATAACCACTTTGTAATCCTAACTAAGCTAAATGCTTTAATTTGAGCTATGTTTGTACTGCCCCAATAGCAATTCTACTATGTGTCCGAATGTCTGAATCCCAGTCATACTGAAGTGTTGAGAATCACTTCTATTTTTCCAAACATTGGGAAAAGATAAATAAGAGAGAAGAGAAATGTTTCAAACCACATGCTTTTATTCTACTATATCATGACAACAACATAGTAAAATCAAAAGTGGTTAACCATTTTCTTATTTGGACCTCACTAATGAATTAATTTATTTAGTGAACCTTTTTACATTGTTACCCAACCAAACCACACTAGTAGAAAAAGGACCTAATATGAGACACATTAGTGCCAGTTTGATTTTTAGTCGGCACTAGTGTGTCCAATAGTGCCGGTTCCAACGGCTAGCCGGCCGTTCTCATTAGTACCAGTTCGTGGCGGCACGAACCGGTACTAAAGAGGGTGGTGGCAGGGTGTTGTCAGTCTGGGGCCCCTCCAGCACCTTTAGTACCGGTTCGTGGCACGAACCGGTACTAAAGGTCGACCTAGATAAACCCTTCGTCCAGCCGAGCCACTCTGTTCTTCCCCTTTCCCCTCACATCCTCTGTTCTTCCCCTCTCTTCCTCGAGCTCCTCACAAATTTTGCCCAAAATTTGTCAAGATTTGAAGGCCCCCATCCATTCAAATGATCACAAAGGTTAGCAACTTTGTCCTTTCAACTCTCATTGCTAGATTAGCTCTTGCAATGCTTTGTATAGTGATTAATTTGGGAGGAATTATATTTGCTAGTATTTGATTTATATGCAATTTGAGGTCAAAAATAACACTTAGTTTGCATATGTAGGTGTGGTTTACTTAGTGCCTTCAAAATCTCCGTCGTAACCACCGTCGATCGCCCGCACCGTCTCGTCGCCGGCACCACCTTGTGGTGAGGCTCTTGTTCATGAATGTTTTACATTACCAAATTGATGTTTGTGTGATTTGGATATATAGTTACTCGTATAATTATCTTACCCGTACGTTGTTTGTTATACATAGTGCCATGGTTTTGATATCCGTCCCCGTCGGCCCTCGTCCTTGTTATGATTCGGATGTGGTATATTCTCTTTTAAAACTAGTTGTTGCATTTCATGTTTATGACAAATTATGCCCATCAAGTTGACATAGATATTTTTATCTAGGAGGTATGTGAACCGGAAATTCCAACCGACCCCATTGTCGAGAGGTTAAATTTAGTTGAAAGAGAAAACGAATATTTGAAAGAAAAATTGAAAAGAATTGAGGGGGAGAAGATGGAATTGGAGTTGCATGTTGCCGATGTCGTCGATGATCACAAGATGAAGATGGATAAAATGAGGTTGAAGATTAGAAAGATTAGAAAATATGCCATTGATAGTGTGGCTTGGTATCATTATGCTATTGGATCAATTGTTACCTTAGTTGCGATCTTCATCGCATTTGTTGTTGCATTTAAATTCTTTAGCTAGAGAGTTATTTGTATGTTGCATTTAATTAAGTGTTGTATATGAACTTTATGTATGAACTTGTATTAATTTGGTCTATTCGGTGTTGTGTAATGAAGATGAGCCGACAATGGATGTATGATGACAGATGCTCTCCCGAGTTCATTAATGGCATGCATACTTTTTTGCTTGCCGCTGAGGCAAACAAGCGGGCGGATGGTTTTATGCCTTGTCCATGTGCTGGCTGTAAGAATGGTCACAGTTACTCTACGTCAAGAACCATTCACGTCCACCTATTTGAGTCTGGTTTCATGCCCCACTATAATGTTTGGACCAAGCACGGAGAAATAGGGGTTAATGGAAGACAATGAAGAAGAAGAGGACGACGACGGCTATCCTGGCCATGGGTTCCCTGAATACGATGATACAACAATGGGGGAAGAAGCTGAGCCGGCAATGCAGGAAGAAGCTGAAGAAGAGGCATCAGATGAGCCCGCTGATGATCTAGGTCGGGCCATTGCTGATGCAAAGAGAAACTGTGCAAGCGATCTGGAGAGGACGAAGTTGCAGCGCATGTTAGAAGATCACAAGAAATTGTTGTACCCGAATTGCGAAGTTGACAAAAAAAGTTGGGCACCACACTTGAATTGCTGCAATAGAAGGCAGAGAATGGTGTATCTGACAAGGGATTTGGAAAGTTGCTGGTAATGATAAAGAATATGATTCCAAAGGACAACAAATTGCCCGAGAGTACGTATGAAGCAAAGAAGGCTGTCTGCCCTCTAGGGTTAGAGGTGCAAAAGATACATGCATGCCCTAATGACTGCATCCTCTACCGAAGTGAGTACGAGGATTTGAACGCTTGCCCAGTATGCGGTGCATTGCGTTATAAGATCAGTCACGATGACCCTGGTGATGTCGAGGGTGAGCGCCCCAGGAAGAAGATTCCTGCAAGGGTGATGTGGTATGCTCCTATAATACCACGGTTGAAACGTTTGTTCCAAAACAAAGAGCATGCGAAGGCGATGCGGTGGCACGCAAAAGACCGTAAGAAAGACGGAAAGTTGAGAGTACCCGCTGACGGTTCGCAGTGGAGAAAAATCGAGAGAAAGTACTGGGAGGAGTTTGCAGGTGACCCAAGGAACGTATGGTTTGGTCTAAGCGCAGATGGCATTAATCCTTTTGGGGAGCAGAGCAGCAGCCATAGCACGTGGCCTATGACTCTATGTTTGTATAACCTTCCTCCTTGGTTGTGCATGAAGCGAAAGTTCATTATGATGCCAGTGCTCATCCAAGGCCCTAAGAAACCTGGCAACGACATTGATGTGTACCTAAGGCCATTAGTTGAAGAACTCTTACAACTGTGGAATGGAACAGGTGTACGTGCGTGGGATGAGCACATGGGGGAAGAATTTGACCTAAAGGCGTTGCTATTCGTGACCATCAATGATTGGCCTGCTCTTAGTAACCTTTCAGGATCGACAAACAAGGGATACCGCAGATGCACGCACTGTTTAGATGATACCGACAGTATATATTTGAATAGTTGTAAGAAGAATGTGTACCTGGGACATCGTCGATTTCTTCCGAGCAGGCATCCCATAAGAAAGAAAGGCAAGCATTTCAAAGGTGAGGAGGATCACCGGACGAAGCCTTGCCATTGTACTGGTGCTGATGTACATGATATGGTCAAGGATTTGAAGGTAATCTTTGGAAAGGGTCCTGGCGGACAACTTGTTCCGAAGGACGCTGACGGACGCACACCCATGTGGAAGAAGAAATCTATATTTAGGGACCTTCCATATTGGAAAGACCTAGAGGTCCGCTCCGCAATCGACGTGATGCACGTGACGAAGAATCTTTGCGTGACCCTGCTTGGCTTTTTGGGCGTGTATGGGAAGACAAAAGATACACCAGAGGCACGGGAGGACCAACAACATATGCACAGAAAAGACGACATACATCAGGGTCAGGCCAGCTACGCTCTTACCAAAGAAGAGAAGGAAATCTTCTTTGAATGCCTGCTCAGCATGAAGGTACCGTCTGGCTTCTCGTCGAATATAAAGGGAATAATAAATATGGCAGAGAAAAAGTTCCAGAACCTAAAGTCTCATGACTGCCACGTGATTATGACGCAACTCCTTCCGGTTGCATTGAGTGGGCTTCTACCGGAAAACGTTCGATTAGCCATTGTGAAGCTATGTGCATTCCTCAATGCAATCTCTCAGAAGGTAATCGATCCAGAAATCATACCAAGGTTACAGAATTATTTGGTGCAATGTCTTGTCAGTTTCGAGTTGGTGTTCCCACCATCCTTCTTCAACATCATGACGCACGTCCTAGTTCACCTTTGCGAAGAGATTAACGTTTTGGGTCCTGTATTTCTACACAATATGTTCCCCTTTGAAAGGTTCATGGGAGTCTTGAAGAAATATGTTCATAACCGTGCTAGGCCAGAAGGAAGCATCTCGAAGGGCCATGAAAATGAGGAGGTCATTGAGTTTTGTATTGACTTTATTCCTGACCTTAAGCCGATTGGTGTTCCTGAATCGCGGCATAAGGGCAGACTGGAAGGAAAAGGCACGCTAGGAGGGCATCAAATAATATGTATGGACGGGCATTCTCTCACTGAAGCACACTACACAGTTCTACAGAATTCCACCTTGGTGGCTCCGTATACGGCGCAAAGGGACACACGCGAAGAAAAAGTTTCACACCCAAAGATCTGGGATGTGATCGGCTTCACTATCATCACTTTCTTCTGTGTTTCACACCCAGGAGGGAATGTCTGTAATAGTTAGGGTAGTTAATTATGTGTTTTGGCATTTGAAACGCGAAGAAATTTTATGTGCAAACAAATTCTTTTCATGCATTTACTGATTTTTTCCAGCTAAATGACCCTGAAATTGAAAAGCATTTGAAATGAACTCAGAAAAGGTTGAAAGTTGGCATGGTATCATAATTTCATACAAATAGCATGTGCAAAAAAGTAGAGAGGGTTACGGCAAAAACTGGATACACTTCGTGTACAAAATGGCCAATCTCTTTCGAAGTATCAGGGTTTCCGGCGAAAACTGAACTGTTACAAAGGCATTTCATTTTTTAAATAACCTAAGCATTACCAAATTGAATATAATGATAAAACGCACTAATATTAAACATAAGAAAAAAGAATCACTGAAAAAACTTTTTTCAAAGTTAAGTTATTCACAAACTAGTGATTCACACAAATTTCAAATAATTCAAAATTTAAACTATTCAAATTTGAAAACTACCGGCACTAACAGAAAGTTTGTAATTTTTTGTACCTAAAGCAAAATATTCACAAAGAAACTCTAAATACAGCAAAAAACAACTCAAAAATAAATAAAACAAAAATAAATAAAGCGAAAATAAATAAAGCGAAAAAAATTAAGAAAATAAAAAAGCCCGCCTACTGGGCCAAAGCGGCCTGCATACGACTAGGAACACAACCTTTACTTGGGCCAGGATGCAGGCCCGCAAAGGTCCAGTAGGCCCACAGGGCAGAAGAGGACAGGTAGGCCCAGTAGGCCTGCTTAGGAGAGGAGCTCGAGAGAGCTACCACACTGGGGCTTATAAACCAGTGCGGTAGCTGATGAAGTCATGTACCTAGGGTAGGGTCATGGACCTATCTAAGATACCCTACCCAAGGACATCCTTAGAAGAAGCTACCTTCCAGTCGACCAAGAGGGACTTCACTTGACGAACTCAAGGACACTAGACGATGAAGATAGCCACTCGACCATGAAGCTAACCACTCGACGGCCAGAAGACCTAAAGTCACTCAACACGCAACGGTCTGTCATTAAGTAGCTTTAATAGTCTTCATGGCAGTTTATAAGGGCGTTACCAGTAACCCCCTGTCTTAATGTACTTTAAACCCTGCATAACTGAGGGCCGGAGGGGTCTGGCGAATTCTATATAAGCCACCCCCTCCTCAATGTAAAGGGTCCGCACCCCTGTAACTCATATACACAGAAACCAGTCGACCGCCTCCGGGCTCCGAGACGTAGGGCTATTACTTCCTCCGAGAAGGGCCTGAACTCGTAAAACACTTGTGTGTACAACTACTCCATAGCTAGGATCTTGCCTCTCCATACCTACCCCCCATTTTACTGTCAGACTTAGAACCACGACAGTTGGTGCCCACCGTGGGGCAGGTGTCTTAGCGACTTTTTAGAGAAGTTGCAATTTGTCCGATTGCCTTCATCATGGTTTCTGGCGGAGCTCTGGTCGAGGGCCGCGAGATCCGTCTCGGTGCGCTTGCTTTCATCACCGACGACTCCGCTTGGCTCCAGGAGGCGCCACTCGACATCGACGCGCTCCCCGTCCGCGGGGCGACGCACTTTTGGGCGTGTGTCCGCGGCGTCCTGCTGCAGCAGCCGTCGACCCCATACCGGTCGACTCCTGTGCCGTCCTCCCTCCGTGTCTCCCGCCAGCGCAAGCGCTCCGGTCGGTCGAGGCTTCAGCGATGGGTGAGACACGCAGTGGCTCGCCAATCAGCCACCACCCAAGTCGCGGCAATTGAGCCCGACGAATCTCTCTACGGCCTGTTCGATCTGTCGACTGGCTCCGTAGAGACTGCATCCGAGTGCGACAGCAGTGATCCAGCGGCGGAGGTCCTGATGGTCAACAGGCCTCGTAGCCCTCCCGGTTTCCCCCGCATCGACGGGATGGACGATGGAGGCGACCCTGCTCAGGACCACGAAGAATATCAGCCCGAGCCACTCACTTCTCAGCAAAGAGAAGATCTTCGCTGCCGGAACATGGATGAGGCACGTTTGGCACGTTTGGCCAACTTGGCTGAATGCACTCGACTGGAGAACCTCCAGCGAGCACTCGACGAGCGTGCGCGTCAACGAGTACCTGACTCTAGCCGACGTCAGCTCTTTTCGCAACCGACTCAGGTATATCGAACACCGATTCAGAATTTGGCAACTGCAGCCCGTATAGTGGATTCAATTCAGCCCTCTCAGTCGGAGGCTGGAAGAGGCTTGATGCAGATCAGGGACTTGCTCCGGGCGGCAGGAGATCAGAATTCAGTTGTGTCACAGTCGCGCAACAGGATTCACAGCCAATCCGTCGCTGCGAATACTGTTCAGTCGGCTCACAGCCCAAGGTCACCTCCGAGGCGCGTGGGACGTGAAGGCCGGCGGGACCACTATGATGACCGATTTGATCGAGATGATAGGCGTCGAGTGCCCACTCCTCCCCCGAGAAGTGGGTCTAACGCCCATCGGCAACAAGATGACAGGCGCCAGCTCAGTGTTGGGCGGAGAGCTCCGGTCGACCCCAGAGAACCAGGCTTTGACGCGAGATCCATCATCGTGCAAGGTTTGGTCGATCGGAACAGAGCTCATAGAGGTGGGCATGACAGAGATGTGCCCACTAGCAGCCGAGTCCATGTTTCAGGTCCAGAATGCTTTAGTAGAGCCATCAGAGCCGCAGTGATACCCCCCAACTTCAGGTTGGCGACTGGGGTAAGTAAGTTCACCGGAGAGTCCAAGCCTGAAACTTGGCTTGAAGACTACCGAGTGGCGGTACAGATTGGTGGTGGTAATGATGAGGTGGCCATGAAGCATTTGCCACTCATGCTAGAGGGTTCGGCCAGGGCATGGTTGAATCAGTTAGCTCCTAGCAGCATTTACACCTGGGAAGATCTTTCCCGAGTGTTCGTCAGGATGTTCGAGGGAACTTGCAAGCGACCGGCCGGATTGACGGAGCTGCAAGTCTGCATACAAAAGTCGAGTGAGACATTGAGAGATTACATCCAGAGATGGATCACTTTGCATCATATCATGGAGAATGTGTCGGACCATCAAGCGGTCTGTGCCTTCAAGGATGATGTCAAGAACAGAGAGTTTAGCCTGAAATTTGGTCGGACCGGAGATATGACCCTGAGTCGAATGATGGAGATTGCCACCAAATATGCTAACGGTGAAGAAGAGGACAGGCTCCGGAGTGGCAAGTATAAGCCGAGTCAATCAGAAAAAGGAAACTCCAGTCGGAAGCAGAAGCGGAAGGCCGAGCCAGCTGCTCCTGGAGAGGCAGTGGCCGTGACTCAGGGCAAATTCAAAGGGAAGCCCAAAGGATCTTGGAACCCCAAGAAGGTAAAGGATAAAGAAGGAAATGACGTGATGGATCTACCATGCCACATCCACACGAAGAAAGACGAAGAGGGTAACTTCATCTACCCAAAACATACCACTCGCCAGTGCCGGCTCTTAATCCAGCAGTTTCAAGGAAAACAGCCCAAGGACAAAGAGAAGGAGTCGGACAAGGCCGAGGACAAAGAGGACAGTGATGGAGGGTACCCTCATGTCAATTCCACCCTGATGATTTTTGCTGATGTAGAGAGCAAAAGTCGACTGAAAGTGATCAACCGAGAGGTAAATATGGTCGCCCCGGCGACACCAAGCTATCTGAAATGGTCGCAAACTCCCATTACGTTCGATCAGTCCGATGACCCTACTCACATTGCCACCCCTGGGAGGCAAGCGCTGGTGGTCTTCCCAGTCGTCGAAGGCACTCGACTGACGAAGGTATTGATGGATGGTGGCAGTGGGTTGAATATACTGTATGCAGAGACGCTCAAGGGAATGGGCATTCCGATGTCCAGGCTCAGCTCCAGCAACATGAGTTTTCACGGAGTCATTCCTGGAAAGAAGGCTGAGTCACTCGGTCAAATAGCTCTGGATGTAGTGTTCGGCGACTCGAAGCATTTCCGCAAAGAGAAGCTGACATTTGAAGTCGTGGATTTCCAAAGCGCTTACCACGCTATTTTCGGAAGACCGGCCTATGCCCGCTTCATGGCTCGACCATGTTATGTGTACCTCAAATTAAAGATGCCTGGCCCCAAAGGAGTGATCACTATCACTGGCAGCCGGAAGAAGGCAGAAGAGTGTTTCCAGAAAGGCTCGAAGATTGCGGATGCCAAGATAATAGTGGTAGAGCTGGAAGGATACAAGAAAAATGCAGATCCGAGTGATTTGCTGTGGGCCAAGAAGCCCGCCACAGAGTCAGCATTCCAGTCGTTAGGGGAAACGAAGCCAGTTCATATCCACCCGACTGACCCCAACGCAGCTCCGACCCATATTTCCACAACACTCGACTCTAAATAGGAAGAAGGGCTCATCTAGTTCCTCCATGAGAACTGGGACATCTTTGCATGGAAGCCAGCTGACATGCCGGGTGTTCCCAGGGGGCTGGCTGAGCATCGCCTTAGAGTCGACTCAAAAGCGAAACCTGTTAAAGAACATCTTCGACGGTCCGCCGTTCAGAAGAAAAAAGCCATTGGCGAGGAGGTGGCTCGACTCCTTGCAGCAGAGTTTATCCGAGAGATATACCACTCCAAGTGGCTCGCCAATGTCGTCGTGGTTCCCAAGAAGGACAACTCACTTCCCATGTGCACTAATTTCAAACATATCAATCGGGCCTGCCCAAAAGATCATTTTCCTCTCCCTCGCATCGACCAAATTGTCGACTCGACTGTGGGATGCGAGAGATTGTCTTTTTAGACGCCTATTCCGGGTATCATCAGATCCGTCTGTATGGACCTGACGAAATCAAAACAGCTTTCATCACTCCATTCGGGTGCTTCTGCTATATCACCATGCCATTCGGTCTCAAGAATGCCGGAGCCACGTTCATGAGAATGATTCAAAAGTGTTTACTCACTCAAATCAGTCGGAATGTGGAAGCGTACATGGATGATATCGTGGTCAAGTCACGAAAGGGTTCCGACCTGTTGATTGACCTAGCTGAAACATTTGCCAATCTCAGGAGATATGATATCAAGCTTAATCCATCAAAGTGCACATTCGGAGTGCCTGGCGGAAAGTTACTCGGTTTTCTCGTTTCAGAACGAGGAATCAATGCTAACCCAGAAAAAGTTGGCACCATACTCCGAATGAAATGCCCTGTGCGTGTGCACGATGTCCAGAAGCTTACTAGATGCTTGGCCGCGTTAAGTCGATTCATCTCTCGCTTCGATGAAAAGGCGTTGCCTCTTTACCGACTGATGAAGAAGGCAGACAAGTTCGAGTGGACTCCAGAAGCTGATCCAGCGTTTGCCGAGCTAAAAGCTCTGCTCTCCACCCAGACGGTGCTTGCTGCTCCAATCAGCAAAGAGCCTCTGTTGCTTTACATTGCAGCCACAGGACAGGTCGTCAGTACAGTACTTACGGTCGAGCGGGAAGAGGAAGGTAAAACCTTCAAAGTTCAGCGCCCAGTGTATTATCTCTCTGAAGTTTTGACCCCATCGAAGCAAAGATATCCTCATTATCAGAAGCTCGTATATGGGATCTACATGACCATGAAGAAGGTTGCTCATTATTTCTCTGATCATGACATTACAGTCGTCAGCGACGCACCATTGTCAGAGATTCTGCACAACAGAGATGCAACTGGTCGAGTGGCTAAATGGGCGATTGAACTCCTTCCCCTTGATATCAAATTTGAGGCAAAGAAAGCCATTAAGTCCCAGGCTATAGCAGATTTCATTGCCGAGTGGATTGAACAACAGCAACCGACTCAAGTTCACTCGGAGCATTGGACCATGTTCTTTGATGGCTCTAAGATGTTAAATGGTTCTGGTGCTGGGGTAGTTTTGGTTTCTCCCCGAGGAGATAAGCTCAGATATGTGCTCCAGATCCACTTTGATTCCTCCAACAATGAAGCAGAGTATGAAGCACTTTTGTATGGGTTGCGCATGGCCATTTCACTCGGCGTCCATCGCCTTATGGTTTATGGCGACTCAGATTTGGTGGTCAATCAGGTGATGAAGGAGTGGGACGTTAGAAGCCCAGCCATGACTGGATACTGCAATGCAGTGAGGAAGCTCGAAAAGAAATTCGAGGGGTTAGAGCTCCACCATATACCCCGACTGAAAAATCAAGCGGCTGATGATTTGGCGAAGTTAGGATCCAAGAGAGAAGCCATCCCCAGTGATGTGTTATTGGAGCATATCCATACTCCATCAGTCATAGAAAATCCTTTTACCGACGAAGCCCCGCAACCTAAGAGTGTTACGGATCTGACTGAGGTTGAAGTTCCAGCAGTGGTCAACCTGATCATGGAAGCTTTGGTGATCACTCCCGATTGGACAGTACCGTATATCGCATATATCTTGAGGAAAGAGCTCCCGGAGGACGAAGAAGAGGCTCGACAGATCGTCCGCCGATCTAAAGCCTTTACTGTGATAAGGGGGCAGCTGTATAGAGAAAGCGCGACTGGAGTTGGTCAGAAATGCATAACGCCGGAGGAAGGTCGAATAATCCTTGACGACATCCACTCGGGGACCTGTGGCCATCATGCGTCTTCCCGGACCATTGTGGCCAAAGCATACCAAGCCGGATTTTATTGGCCAAGAGCGAATGAAATGGCAAAGGAGATAGTCGACAAGTGTGAGGGATGTCAATTTTACTCCAATATGTCACACAAGCCCGCCTCAGCTTTAAAAACCATACCACTTGTTTGTCCCTTTGCAGTATGGGGGTTGGATATGGTTGGCCCTTTGAGAACAGGCAGAAGCGGTTTCACCCATGTGCTGGTAGCAGTCGACAAGTTCACCAAGTGGATTGAGGCCAAACCCATCAAGAACCTTGATGCCGGTACTGCTGTCAGCTTTACCAGAGAATTAATATTCAGATATGGAGTCCCGCACAACATCATCACTGACAACGGGTCAAACTTAGATTCCGAAGAATTCAGAGCTTTTTGCACGTCTCAAGGCACACGAGTCGACTATGCTTCAGTCGCCCATCCACAGTCGAATGGACAGGCAGAACGAGCCAACGACTTGATTCTCAAAGGGTTGAAACCCCGTTTGATGCGTGATCTCAAGCATGCGGCTGGTGCATGGGTCGACGAACTCCCCTCAGTGCTTTGGGGGTTAACGACCACGCCCAACCGGTCGACTGGAAGAACTCCGTTCTTCTTGGTCTACTGAGCTGAAGCAGTCTTGCCGAGTGACCTTCTCCACAATGCTCCTCGGGTCGAGCTCTACACCGAAGCTGAAGCAGAACAAGCACGGCAGGATGCAGTCGACCTTTTCAAAGAAGAAAGGGAGATGGCCCTGATCCGATCGACCATTTATCAACAAGACTTGCGTCGCTTCCACGCTAAAAACGTGAAGAGTCGAGCCTTCCAGGAAGGAGATTTGGTTCTCTGAGTGGATCAGCAGAAACCACACAAGCTTGCTCCTTCTTGGGAAGGTCCCTTCATCGTCACCAAGGTTCTCCACAATGGAGCATACCGTCTCTACAATGTCGAGCATCAGATCGACGAGCCCCGAGCTTGGAACGCGGAGCTTCTCCGCCCCTTTTACACTTAAGTGTTCACTCGGATGAGTTGTAATAAAAGTACTTTTGTAGTTTATTTATCAAAGACAAGAGCTTTATGATTTTCCCAATAACTGTTATTACTTTTGTCCACATAAAGCAATCCCCCAGTGGGTGGCTTGGCTGCGAATCTGATTCGCCTAAGTCTGTAAAAAAAAATTCCTAACCGAGTGGTGAGCCAGCCTCCCACTCGAAGGCTTAGCTGCGAAATCCGTTTCGCCTAAGTTAAACAAAATCCTACCAAGTGGTAAGCTAGCCTTCCACTCGGAGGCTTAGCTGCAGTCCAAGTACTCGCCTAAGTTTTTGAAAATCCTACCGAGTGGTAAGTCAGCCTTCCACTCGGAGGCTTAGCTGCAGTCCAAGTACTCGCCTAAGTTTTTTGAAAATCCTACCGAGTGGAAAGCCAGCCTCCACTCGGAGGCTTAGCTGCAGTCCAAGTACTCGCCTAAGTTAAACAAAATCCTACCGAGTGGTAAGCCAGCCTTCCATTCGGAGGCTTAGCTGCAGCATTACGCTCGCCTAAGTTCAAATACAATGTGCGCTCTGCAAGGAGGACGAGGTGCAGGTCGACTGCTATCCTCTCCTTCCGAGCTAGGCCACAAATACAACATGCGCTCTGCAAGGAGGACGAGGTGCAGGTCGACTGCTACCCTCTCCTTCCGAGCTACGCCACAAATACAACGTGCGCTCTGCAAGGAGGACGAGGTGCATGTCGACTGCTACCTCCTTCTCCAGAGGTACGCCTTGAAAATACTACCGAGTGAAGAGCAGACCTCCCACTCGAGGGCTTAGCTGCAGCCCAGTGCTCGCCTAAGTTTTTGAAAATCCTACCGAGTGAAGAGCAGACCTCCCACTCGGGGGCTTAGCTGCAGCCCCGTGCTCGCCTAAGTTTTTGAAAATCCTACCGAGTGGAGAGCAACCTCCCACTCGGAGGCTTAGCTGCAGCCCAGTGCTCGCCTAAGTTTTTGAAAATCCTACCGAGTGGAGAGCAACCTCCCACTCGGAGGCTTAGCTGCAGCCCAGTGCTCGCCTAAGTTCTTGAAAAACCTACAGAGTAGAGAGCAAACCTCCCACTCGGGGGCTCAGCTGCAGCCCAGTGCTCGCCTAAGTTTTGGAAAATCCTACCGAGTGGAGAGCAGACCTCCCACTCGGGGGCTTAGCTGCAGCCTAGTGCTCGCCTAAGTGTATCGGGGAACAAGTCGATTGCAATGAGCGCCTCGCTTTAGCCTGCAAAAGACACCTCAAACCAAATGCAAACATATTCAACGTCGAATCCAAGTTCGGATAACACCTAACGAAACCGAAAGTGCTCAGGCGCTAAGCCTGTTAAGGTTTGTCGGTTACAAAACTCACTCGCAATACCGAGGAAAATTTAAAGTATCAAGCTCAGAAGTTTTTTACCCCTCCTGTGGAGGGCTGGAAGGTGCAACAAACTCATCCAGGTCGATTCCATCTGCAATCCGAGTGGCAGCAGCGATGAAGGTCTCCATGAAAGATCAGAAATCATGCTTCTTGGTGTTAGCCACCCTAAGGGCCACCAGCTTGTCCTCTCGTGCATTCTTGCAGTGAACGCGGACCAGAGACAGAGCAACATCCGCGCCACACCTGGCAAAGGACTTCTTCCACTCCTGCACTCGACTTGGGACCTCGTTCAGTCGAGTCATCAGAGACTTGAGGTCGTTCTGGAGCGTCTCTCTTGGCCAGAGTGTTGTGTCGATGCGAGAAGTTGCGACCTTCAGCCTTGCAAGATAGTCGATGACAGCAGCAACGCGAGATTCAAGCCGGAGCACATTCATGGCGACTTCATCTTTCACGGGAGAGTTGATGGGATCCAGGTTTATTTCCAGTCGACCAGTCTCCTCTTCAAAGCTCTGGCAAAATTCTGCAAGCACAACCACCGAGTCAAGACAATAGTCGGACAGTTAAAATGTCTGTTTGATACAAAAGATTACCTTCAAGCATGAGGAATAGCTTCTTGGCGAGTCCACCCAGATAAGCCTCCAGATCGTTCTTCTTTCCCACCAACTCACTGGCCTTGTCATTCAGGGCAATCTTGTCACTTTTCAGTCGACTGACCTCCTTGTTGGCAGCATCAAGAGCAGCTTTCAGATTGGTATTTTCTTCTTCAAGCTTGGTGACTGAAGCCAGCTTCTCATCTGCGAGCTTGGTCTTCTCTAAAGCCTCTTTCTGCATCTCAGCCAAGTCAAGGTCTTTCTTCTTCAGGGCATCCCTCACTTTGTCTGCAAAGTTATAGTGAGATCAGACTCTGAAACAAACGAGAGGCAAAGGCAGTCGTCGAAGGCCTCACCAAACATACCTTTAGCTTCTTCCTTCGCCTTCGTTAGGTTCTCTTGGGTCAGTTTTAGATCAAGCTCAAGCTGGATGTGTTTGTTCCCCAACTCAGTATAACGAGCCGCAAGGTCGCAGGATTTCTACGAAGAACCAATCGACAGATGTCAAAGACAATTCACTTCCGAGTGACTAAGGAAAAATCATAGCGTTTCTAAGACTACGTCCGAATACAAATATTCGACCATAGTCTCGGGGACTACACCCAATGGGTGCACTCAGCGTGCCCCCACTAGTTTCATCAGTTAGAGTCGACCAGTCGACCAACAACAAAAAAAAACAAAAAACAAAACGGGAGGTGTTCTTCAGACTATATTCGACTGCCAGCAGTCGACCACAGTCTCGGGGACTACACCCAGTGGGTGCACTCAGTGTGCCCCCACCGGTCTATGAACCTATTCGACCTAGTCGAGTAAGAAAAAAACTTAAGACATAAAGACTATGGTCGACTGCCAGCAGTCCACCATAGCCTTGGGGACTACACCCAGTGGGTGCACTCAGCGTGCCCCCACTAACCCGGAATTTCAATCGACACACCCAGTGGGTGTAGGACAAACTCTAGGAATTTCAGAAAGAAGAGTTTTCAGATATCATATCCTAACAGATCAGGCAGTGACCGACTGACCTGAACATTACTCTGAAGAGCTGAACTGGCGTCATAGGCTGCCTGGCTGGCTTCTCGGATTGCCTTCACTTGCTCCATCATGACCCCCGCTTGGCGTATTGCTTCTTTAGCAGCACTAGCTTGGTCTTCTGGGACATGGTAAGTTGAGAAAAGCGAGGGTTGAGCAGCACTCGACGATGAAGGACGAACACTCGTCAACGGCACCGCAAACGTTACGGTAGGCCGAGTGACATTGTCTCCCTCCATGACCAATGTCTCGGGTGCTGGCACGTCCTGAGTTGCCTTGCCAGCAGACGCTTTCTTGTTCCTTCTCTGCCTCAGTGGTTCCTCGTCGTCGTCGTCGGGAAGGTCGATAACGATGTTAGATGAAGCTGTAGAAAAAGAATCAAAATTAGAGACAAGAAGCCAATCGAGTGAAGACGGAACTACAAGAGTCATACCAGGTTTCGAAGTAACAGCATCCTCCATCTCCTGATCTTCAGCTCTGACCGAGGTATCAGAAGTAGCAGCACTGCAGTTCCAGAAGTCAGTCGATTAGCTCATGAATCGACCAAGAATAAGTTCATGTGGAACAGACAAACTCAAGCTACACCATTACCCTGAGATAGTGGGGATCACCATCTTCATCTTCGGCAAGACCTTCGCCGACTTCGACGACGCCACTCGAGATTGCTTCGGAGCTTTCTCAGTCGGCACCGGAGAAGTAATCCGAGGGCGCTTGGACGATTGCGTGACGGTTGCGACCCCCTTACCACGCTCGGCCGCGGGATCATGGACAAGCTTCGAGCGTCTTTCCGAGCGAGGAGGTACAACTTCCTCCTCCTCCTCCTCCTCTTCCTCCTCACCAGAGTCATCACCCTCATCATCGTCGTCAGCATCCGAATCCCACTCCTCCGAGCTTTCGCCCCCACTTCCTTCCTCCTCCTCAGTCGGCGTTTGCGCTCTATTGGGCATTGAGTATAACACAGCGGTGGCCTGTCAGACAACAAAACAAAACAAAGGTCAATCGACCAATTCGCGACGAAGCAGAATGAATAAAGCAAGATTACAATTGGAGATAAGTGGTCATACCGTGTCCGGTGTGTATGTACAGTCGAGTGGTGGGATCCTCCTAGCCCCTCAAGGGTTGTCCTTATTCCCTGTGATTGCGGTCACCCACCTCTCCAGTGTGGCGTCGTCGACCGCTTCTGGATTGACCCGAGTGGTGTCTTCGGTACCACAGTACAGCCACATCGGGTGGCCTCGGTACTGAAGCGGTTGGATGCACCGTCTAAGGAAGACCTCCAGAAGATCCATACCCGTCACTCCGTCCCTAACGAGTTGGACTACACACTCCATCAACATTTTTACCTGAGCTTTCTCCTCAGGAAGCACCTTCAGAGAACGGAGGGAGACCAGTCGACTGCCCCGACGTCGACTCGTCTTGGCAGTAGAACCAAGTCGACTGCCACCCTCTGACCGACTCAGGAAGGGTCATTGCCGGGAAAGTACTCTTATTCCTCATCTGAATCCCAAGACCCCCGCACATCTGGATAACCTTAGTCCTCTCATCATCCGGACTCGCCTTTTTCACCGTCTGTGAGCGACTGGTGAATTTGTGCTTAAAGAGACCCCAGTGTGGTCGACAAACCAGGAAGTTCTCGCACATGGACACAAAAGCAGCAAGATAGGCAATGGAATTGGGAGTGAAATGGTGGAGTTGCGCCCCAAAGAAGTTCAGAAACCCTCGGAAGAAAACACTCGGCGGCAGAGAGAATCCACGATCTACATGAGTGGCTAGGAGAACGCACTCACCCTCCTGTGGTTGCGGTTGACACTCGGTCCCCGGAAGCCTTCCTGACCCGAGGAGGATCAGACCCTCGTTGGACAGGTCATTGAGATCCTTCTCGGTGATGGTCGACCGGATCCAATCCCCTTGGACCCAACCTTTTGGCAGGCGGGACCTTGACGAAGATCCGCCCCGACTAGACGCTCTCCCCTTCGCTTTCCCCGTCGCCGTCGCCTTCTTCGCGCGCTCCAAGGCCGCCGTCTTCTCCTTCACCATTGTCGCCGGCGAAGCACGCGAGGAGTGGATAGGCGGAGGCGAGAGCAGGCACAGTGGGGCAAAGAGGGCAGAGAGGAGAATGAGAAGGCACTGTTCAAAAAACCCTTGCCCGGCACTTTATATAAGGACGCTTCCGATTGGTTGACAAGTAGGCCCGGGCGGTCCTGTCACATGCCGAAATAGTCGCGCACGCATGATACGTGGCGAAAAAGGCGGTGCGGAAATCGAGGCGTCCACGCCTTATCCCATCTGAGTACCGCGGTCCGCCCAGCTTCGCGCGCTTCCCAAAATTCGGATCCCACAAAATCCGCTAACGGCAGATCAGTCTGTCAGACGATAGATTTCCTGCGATCCGTCGCTCGGAAGTTCGCTAAGTTCAAAAGTTCACTCGATAGAAGAAAGGAATCGATCAAGGCGACTGAAAGGAAAGTTAATACCAATGCCAAAAAAGAAAAATCGCCGATCTAGGATACGACATAATCAGAGCACGGGAAATAGGTCGGAGAAAATTATCAACTCCTTCCTCACTCGAACCTCGATCCATTCGGGGGCTAATGATGAAGTCATGTACCTAGGGTAGGGTCATGGACCTGTCTAAGATACCCTACCCAAGGACATCCTGAGAAGAAGCTACCTTCCAGTCGACCAAGAGGGACTTCACTCGACGAACTCAAGGACACTCGACGATGAAGATAGCCACTCGACCATGAAGCTAACCACTCGACGGCCAGAAGACCTAAAGTCACTCAACACGCAACGGTCTGTCATTAAGTAGCTTTAATAGTCTTCACGGCAGTTTATGAGGGCGTTACCGGTAACCCCCTGTCTTAATGTACTTTAAACCCTGCATAACTGAGGGCCGGAGGGGTCTGGCAAACTCTATATAAGCCAACCCCCCTCCTCAGTGTAAAGGGTTCGCACCCCTGTAACTCATATACATAGAAACCAGTCGACCGCCTCCGGGCTCCGAGACGTAGGGCTATTACTTCCTCCGAGAAGGGCCTGAACTCGTAAAACACTCATGTGTACAACTACTCCATAGCTAGGATCTTGCCTCTCCATACCTACCCCCCATTCCACTGTCAGACTTAGAACCACGACAGTAGCCCCTCGGGTAGCGAGGTGGGACTAAACTTGCGCACCGCCTGGAACCAGCGCACCCCCTTTAGTATCGGGTCGTGGCTCCAACCGGTACTAAAGACCCGCCCCCTTTAGTACCGGTTGGAGCCACCACCCGGTACTAAAGGGGGCGCGCTTCTCGCCGCTTGGCCTGGCCAAAACAGACCTTTAGTACCAGTTGGTGGCTCCAACCGGTACTAAAGGTCCATCCTATATATACAACACTTAAAAAAATTCAGTTTCCCTCTGTTTCTTCCCTCTGTTTCCTCCCTCCATCGCACCGTCCTGCCTTGATCGACGCCGTCCCCGTCGACGTCGCCGCCCCCGCCCCTCGTCGCCGACCCCGGCCGTCCCCGCCCCTCGCCGTCGCCCCCGTCAACGTTGCCGCCCCG